>NW_010236911.1:59807-76398 GCF_000690775.1 Eurypyga helias
CTTACAGACAAGTTTCAGACATAGGACTCCTTGTTGTCCAGTTTAACGCGTGTTCTTTCCTTTACATGGTCATTCAAGCTGCTTGTCTCAGGAGAGCTTTCTGGGGAGCATGTCCAGCAAGGAGGGCTGAGTTCACGGGAGCCCAAGGGTTTGCTGTGGTGTAGAGGGCAGAGAGGCTGCTCCAGTTAAAAGCTGAACTGCTTTCTTCCACTGAGCACAGCTGGGGTGATCCCTTCAGCCCCAGGGTTGTTGAGGAGGGATCAAAAGGGGCTTGAAAATGAAAGTTGCTGCTACTGCTTCAGAGTAGCAACTGGGCAGTCCTTCCCTGGCATGCTGTTGTCTTGTTCCCTGTTAGAGACAGCAGCCGCAGGTGCCTTGCCTTGCTGCACGCTTCCTTTGAGCAATCTTTGCCTAACGGGGTTTTGCACTCAGTAGTCTGGAAGGACTCTGGGCTGGGGCGTTCCCTGACCTTGTAGCTCAGGAGTGATGATCTGTGACTTTGGGGGCAGGCGGCCTGTGACTATGGCAAGTGCAGCATCCAAGTCCCAGCACCGCCACAGGAGCAGCAGTGCAGCCGGGTTGAAGCCCCAGCAGCGACAAAGGGGCTAGCGAAGGCTGATGGGGCTGGAACTGCCAGAGCCCTGCAGTGCCTGCCCCATCCTGCGGCACCCACTCACTTCCCAAAGAGCTGCCGCTGCCTCCGGCCTCTCAGCTCCTCCTGGGAACTCACTTGCCTCCAGTTCTCGTCCCTTCAGATCTTTGGGCCAGGACAGGTGAGCAAACACAAAACGGGCTCCAGCACAGCCTTAAAATGCTCACTGGGCTCAAGTTCACCAGCGTGAGAATCATCTGTAGCTGGTTCCGAGGCTCACCGCAAGGTAAGCGCCTTTCTTTTGACCAGTGCCCTGCCTGACCAGAAGTCACTTCATATGAACGTCTGGTTGGAACGATGGTGTCTCCAACATCAGTCCTCTGTCTCTATCCCATAGTTTGGGTACCGGATATGGACTGGAAAATCTAAGATTGTGTCATGGCCAAGAAGACCGGTAATTATCCAGTTCCACAATTGTTAGAGCAATAAAGGGATTAATGGAGTTTTTAAAATCATAATTCTGATCTATTCTGCAAATTGCTCTTAAAGCTTCCTTAATTCCGTTTCTATTCTCTCTTTTTTCCCTTTCTTTCCTTCCCTCTGTGGTTTAGGAGCAATTTGCTCCTACATGGTAGTGCAAATGTCTGCCTTTGACAGAAGGAAACTGCTGATCTGGTGCAGATTTCAGCAGTGGATGATTTTGATGCAGGAGAGCTTGGAGTGCTGATGACAGATGTTAGCTTCTGCAACAGGGAGGCTGCATAAAGCTGTTTTGAAACAGACACTCAGATCTATACACTTGCTAATCCAGTCACAAGGAAAGTGCTAAGCTTCTCACTCCTGAAGTGTGCCAGGTTTGGTGCTAGACTTCTAACTGAATCACTGACTGACTTTTTTTGCATTCTCTTAGGAATTTATACTACAAGATGCTGCAAGGTAAAGATTTTGTGGATTCCTTCTGAGAGGGAAAGTGGACAGTGAATATTTCTGTATCATATTGCCATGACTACGAGAAAAGCTGGGCATCCCTTATTCTCACTACGAGACTTTGTATGGGGCTGAAGGCTGTTTTTATGATGTCTAGTATACATGTAAAAGACTAGTACATCAGAGTATTTATTGATATTTGTTGATTTTAAATGTTTCAGGCCTGTTTCCTTAGGAGGCAGGTATTCCTGGGTGCTGTTAGGAGAGCTAGCCCATAGTCTCTGATTGACAGAGTACCCACAAGCATCACACCCATACCCAGTTGTTACCAAAATTCTCACTGTACCTGCCAACAAAACATAGTGATTTTTACCAAAATTGTATTTTTGGTGCCAGTATAGCTGGACTATTGGCCACCAGAGTCTCCTTCCACAGAGCTCTGGTCCCAGTGCAGTTTCTGCTCCAGCAGAGGAAAACCGTGTTTCCAAATGGCAGTACTAAGGAGAAGGTCTGATGTTCTGGAGTAAGCAGGGGTGGCATTCCCTGTTCTGCCCTCCTCAGAAAGCCACAGCTCAGTCACTGCACATGGCAACACCTCAACAAAAAAAGCTGGGGCCCTCCAGCACCACAGGTTCCCCTGAATCAAGTGTGGGCACATAATCCTACTTCTGTCAAATTAGCTAAGGCACAGGATGATGACGGTTATGCCAGCTTTATGCTTTTATGTTGGCTTTACACTGGCTCTGGGAGAAGAGACGTTATCTGACCTGGAAGAAAGTATGAGCTGTAGAGACCGTGATACCTCATCTGGGGTAAAACTTGTCAGTACAAAATTGTCATAGTTTTCCTTTATTTGAATTGGCAGTGCGAGTTCATTCTGGATCAGCACTTTCATCATGTCTGGCAACATTTCTGTCAGAGCATTAACAGCCCTACAGTGGGATTTACTGAGTTGTGAGACCGCAAACTTATTGTTTGAGCTTACTCTGATAAAAAGGTAGGGAGCTGCTGGGTGGCAGTTTTTACCAGCTTTCAGAATGCTCCTACCCACAGCAGTTTTCCAGGTAGGAACAATTTCCTCCCCCACGAAAGAAACACCCTCAAAATTCCTATCTAACCAATAAACCCCACCCCAATACAGAAAATCAATGGATTACAGGCTCATATGTAACTTCAGACACACTCCCCCAAACTAAACCTTTTGTGTAAGCGGGAAAAGAATCCTTTTGTGGTGTAGAAAGTCAACAAGGCATAAATCACTATTTTGTTTGTTCTGTTGCTAGACATGGTGAACAAGAAACCACCACCAGACCTGTGAAACTCCCATTAATCCTACTGGAGTGATTATGCCCAATACTCTACGGACCATGAAAAAATGTTTGAACATATTCCACTGACTAAAACACACCATTTTCCTAGTTGCAGTAAGGATGGTGCTATGCACTAGCTCAAATACTTGAATCGAAGGACTCCACGTAACTTATTTCTACCTCATTTTCCAAAAATTTGAAAATAGAGTGGTTTAAAAATCAAACATAGCTTCCAAAGAACAGGAGGCATTGGGTAAAAAAGTTTAGTCTTCTAATATTTCTGTTTGCTAATGAATCCTTGGAGTAAACAAGCCGTCTTTTGCCCACAGTTTCTGCAAGGCACTTGCCTTTTGTTTCAGGGGAACACTCGGCTGAATGACGTAATGCCTAGATCTCCAAGGCCAGGAATGTACTCAGATTGGGCACTGAAACAGGGTAGGAGGATAATACCTGCTCTTTGGTAAACACAGGATGAACTTCAGCTCAGCTTCCAGATTGCTGCACCCAGAGGAAAGAATTAAGACTGCTTGTCTGAACACACACACGCAAAAGATCGCTTCACCGGTTTAGCAACTGATTCAAAGCTTCACATAGGTGCCCTGAAATGCATTCAAAACACATTATGTATACATTAATATATGTTTTAAGAGTGTCTTGACACAAAATTGCATCAATTTAACTGAGTTGGTTAAACACTACCCTACCCTCAGTACAAATAATGTTTTTAAAGTCACTCATTCAGAAGCAGGTGCTGAAGCAGGTTTCCTGAGGTAGAGGCTGAAAGGACCCTGGTTGTGACTGAGGTACAGTAACCCTCTGAAAAGTGAAAAAGAGCCCCTCTGCCCAGCGATCACAAAAACACAGATCTGTCTCACCAAAGCAAGCTCCTCTGCATTCCTGACACGGTGTTAGAGTTCAGAATAATTTTCTTTAGACACCAAAGTCAGACACAAGCACAATTTTCAGAAGTACATTAAATATTATTTATTATGTTCGCAATTGCAGGGGAAAAGCTATAATCTCAGTCCCAGCTATTCACACACCATGGCACTGAGCCCTCATGTTCTTTCACCCAGTCAACAAATGAACTATAACACGGAACATCATAGAGGTGGTTTGACAAAAAAAACTCTATACTCCCATTTTGAAAACAGTAAACAAACTGAAGCCTTGTTCTCATTTACAAATACATTAGCCTTCTTGATCAAACATAGTATGTTTATGCAGAAGAACAGACTCATCCTCCTGATGTTTGGGAGAAGGTATGGATGGGATGGTTGATCTGAAAGAAAGTAAAACAATGAAGAGCACTGAAAGCTTTTCTGTATGAGCACAGGGACAGCTGGATGGTTAATGCAGACTTCAGACTGCAAAGAATTCCTCACAAGAGGGAGGGAGCTACCAAACACCTAGTTGGGAAGAGACTCTTTCTTGGGAAGCTTTTGTGTCTGGGACTGATTCTGTGGGTGCATATGATGAACAAACATTCAAGAGCCTGCCTGTACAATCTTACGGCAGAAGTTGTTTTCATTTTCACCATGGTGACCCTTCTGCATAGTAAAAAAAGGCATCACACGATATACACAGATCTATATTTACAGAATAAATGGCAAAAGAGGAAATTACATATAGTGACATTTAGGTCCAGGCATTAACAGACAAGGACCCTTGTGTTGATTCAGGGGTTATTTGCAGTTCATCTAAGCAAGTCCTTTTCTCTGCACATGGGTTCTCTTGTTTTGCAAGTGAGAGCCAGCAGGATGTCCTCACTGTAAGAAACAGATGCTCTCCTTAAACCATGGTCATGACCTTCAGAGAGGCAGGTTGGAATCTCCTAATCTTCTTCTTTAGTGCCTTTGAAGCTTTGATGCGACAGATTTTGGGCACTGGGGGAAGAGGTTTGGAAGAAGCTTGGACAGCTCCGGATTGTCTGACAGAACCTTCAGGCCAAATCAGCTCACTTTCATCCCCCTCATCATAGTCAAAGGCAAGGCTGCTACTGTCACTGCTGCCATCCGAATCGCTTTCACTAGACTCACTGTCCCCGAAACGGTTAGTCGTGAAATCGCTGACCTCCCCTTCGCTGGTCTCTGCGATAGTGGAGTGGAAGAGGGAAGCACACTCCGCAGAGTACTCAGAGTGGTCTGACTCGCTTTTGGCATAAGCTCCGTGGCGCTGGCTCTTGGAGCGAGCCCTCATACTGACAGTGCGCAGGACACCCACTCTCCTTGCTGGCTGCCTCGGCGCTCCCAGGCCAAAGCTACTGGAGAGGCTGGCCAGGTGGGCCTTGGCAGAGATCTCCACTGTGGACTGCCACTTCCGCTGCTTCTTCTTGTTGGCTGTGTCTACGCAAGCCGCTTCGAGGGAATACAGTTCATTGGCAGAGGCTCTGCAGGGCTCTGGCCCGGATGGCACGGTGGGGAGCCTGACCTGCGCAGGAAACAGGCTAGACTCTGAGCACGACCTGCCGGTCACGTCACCGGAATAGGAAGGTCTCCGCACTAGGCTCTTTGCTCCATGTGGTCTTTGGGGCTGATTCCACTCAGCAGGCAGCCTGGCAGCCCCATGGGACCCTCTTACCTTCTCCATGCAAAAGGCTTGCTTCCCAGGCCTTAGCACCTTTTCACTGTTCCTCCTCTTTATCTTCACGGCCTTTGTTTTGGAGCTGGCAAACTTGACCCGGACTTGGTGGGATTCTGCAGGGACGAACTGAGCGTGAACGAACTCACCCCGTGCCCCTCGCTCGTGACCCACAGCATTAGACGATTTGGCATTGCCACACCGTTTGAGGGGCAGCTTTCTGGGTGCGATGGCTTTAGCATTCCAGGAGACCGGGCTGGAGTCCTCCTGGCACAGCGGCGAGCAGGATGAACTGCGCTCCACGCTGCTCTCCGTTGCTTCTGCCAGAGGAGAACCCCTTGCTGCCGACTTGGCAGGATAACAACTATTCACAGCTGATGGCTCTGCGTCAGCCTGAGTGGATGGCTCTTCATTCACACAGCGAAGAGTCTCCTGCTGCTTGGCACATTCCCGCTCCGGCACCTCTCTCTGCAGTTTCCCTTCAGCTTTGTTGCTTTCCAGAGAATTTGCTTGTTTTTCCAGCTGGCTACCGCTGCTGTTAATTTTCACTCCGCCAGCGCTGGGGGTTATAATGAGTCTCTGGTGCATTGTGACTGGCTGGCTCTTTGTTGAAACCCACTCACTGGCATCAGCCCGATTGTTCCCTTTGCATCTCGTCAGCTGCAGTAATTTATTGATGTAACCACCTGGCTTGGTCTCAGTGGTTGGCCTAGTCCTAATCAAGCTGGGACCTGTTGCACTGGGTTTGCTGGGAGGAACCTGGAGGTCTGATTCTGGGGATGTCCCCATCAGGGAGAAAAGGGGACTCTGTAAAGCCACAGCATGAAGAGGGCTTGGATAAGGATACACATCAATGCCATTCTTGGAGACAAGGTCGTTCTGGAATTTGGGGTCCAGGCTGAGCAAGTGCATGTCTCCAGCACGGCACATGGATTTGGGATCTGTCTCTTTCTGAAATCTAGTGTCTGCTGGAATGAGTCTTTCCAAGTCACCTACACAGTGGATGAAAATAAATAACCTAATTAAATCACAGACAATAACATTCAAACTAGCTTATGCTGAAAGCACTATGTCAGAGGTATGTGCTAGCTTTTACTAAAATCAGTAGCATGAATTAAGAAAATAGGTTCAGTCCTCCAAGATCACTGAATTACTTCAAGGTTTTTATTCACCTAAGCACAAGAGAGATTAGAATGCCTTTTCTGCCAATAATAAAACTCATGCCTTTGCAGGAAATTTAAACTGTGCTACTTGGATGAAAGCAGATCTGTGCATATATAAAAATGTTCTAGAATTCACAGAGTAACAGGACAAAACAAAAATATGGGATTATTTATCTTTCTTAGCAGAGATAAACACGAATCCAACAACCAGAAAGCCCGA
Organism: Eurypyga helias; assembly: GCF_000690775.1. Taxonomy (NCBI): domain Eukaryota; kingdom Metazoa; phylum Chordata; class Aves; order Eurypygiformes; family Eurypygidae; genus Eurypyga; species Eurypyga helias. Next base: position 66,600 of record NW_010236911.1, read on the forward strand.
AGCTGAATGTCACGTAATATTAACCAACACAACAGATACATTTTTTGAACACTTTCCCCCAAACAGGATAAAGATGTCCTCTGGACATATATAAGTCAGAAATTCCTGAAATATCCAGCATGCAGAGTCAATGGTAATTTTTTTAAAGTGGTTAAATTTGAATTCCAGCTTTTCCTCCAAGCCTTTTATATCATGTGTCTTGGAAAAATCTATAGTACTTAACCAGCTGCTTTAAGAAGACTGAAGCAGACACTAGGTTATAGTGTTTCTTAACCTCTTAAATGCTGGATGCTGTAGTTGTTTATTGTTTTGTATTTTACTTTTGTAAGGCATTAGTAAACAGAAGCACGCAACACACACAGGAGAGCCATTATGACTTACGTATCCCATAGGCCAAAGAGTGATGTGACTCTACTCTTTCTTAACCCCAAATCCAATGAAACCCCCTAACTGGATCTCTCATTTAATTTGATAACGTTACCAGTCTCATGCCTTTCTCAAGTAACTAACTTCTTAGAATATTTAATTTCAGTAAGAAATAAGTCAGCCTTAAAGGACACGGAAAAATGGACTAAAGAACCTTTACTTTGACAGACAAAAAAATGTAAGGGTAACAACTCAGGCAGATAGGAAGCCTAGACCCTGAAGATGGGATTTATGGCCACCTCTTAAGTTCTGGAGTATTGTCAAGGTTGCTGTAAGTTACACCTGACTGCTGCCCCTTCCTCTCAGGAGCATCTCCTGTGCACTGAGAGGACAGGCTATGTTCATGTGTGTAGCAAGACTGTTCCATCCAGACAAGTCATCGATAGAGCTTTATGGTGCTGTGTCACCTCTGGTACCAGGAGTACTGGAATCATCTGCAGTTAGCTTGGATTTCTCTGCACAATCGTGCAGACTTCAGTGCCAACAAACCCTGAGCTAACCGATTTCCTGGCTGCTCATGCTACTAGGAAACCCAATCATGAAATCCAACCACATGTTTCACTTATGGTGACTATTTCTGTCTTGTGACAGGAAGCTTTTGAAAGACTTCTAAATTTGGTGTTGTCTGCAGTGTCCTACCTAAGGCACTTACAGACCTGCTACACATCAAAGGTTAGGATGATGATTTCTCAAAGAACGTATTTTCATAATGAAAATTCTTTAGGAAGTTGTTGGCAGTGTGTAGCGGTGCCCTCCTGTGCAAACAAACCAGGAAAGTGGCAAAAGTATGCTGGGCTTGTGGAGTCTCAGCAAGCTTTCTGAAAGAAGAGGCAATCGGTTTGTACCCACAGTTACCTGTAGGGACAAGCTAAGGAGAGGAAAAGAGAAATTTCTTCTCTGCTCCAAATGATGCTTTTCCAAAGTAACATCTTGCTCACTTCCTGCAATGTGGTCAACTTGGCGAGAGTTGTTTCTTCAAGACTACACCCACTACTTACATTTCTCACACAAAAGAAGGTAAGATGTTGTAGCCAGGAAAAAGGGAGGTGGTGGTGGAAAAAGGAAGGAGGGCTGTAGCCCCACTCCTGCACCCCTACTTCAAACGAGCTATCCCTTTTTCTGTTAGTCTGTCTCCGTATCCAAAAAAGCCATAAAGCTCCTGTAGTCTTAGCAAAATGTTGCAAGGCAGGAAAGTTTCTGATCAAACAAGAAATCAGTAATCTAAACATGGAAGCCACGGATCATTAAGCTCAGCTCCATCCCCAGCTTTTTTAAGAAAAGTTTTTTAAGAAAACTGTGCTTTATGCTGTAATTTACCACTGTCATTTCATGTGTGCCTGCACAGACCGGTACAGAACAGTGGGTCTCTTTGCTTCTGCTCAAAACAAGCCAGTGGTGAGCTAGCTCAGGTCAAGTATCTGTGGGAACGACTCCAGAGTGACATGGTACTTGAAATTATCATAGAATCATAGAATGGTTTGGGTTGGAAGGGGCCTTAAAGACCATCTAGTTCCAACCCCCCTGCCATGGGCAGGGACACTTTCCACTAGACCAGGTTGCTCAAAGCCTCATCCAGCCTGGCCTTGAACACTTCCAGGGATGGGCCATCCACAGCTTCTCTGGGCAACCTGTTCCAGTGCCTCACCACCCTCGCCGTGAAGAACTTCTTCCTAATATCTAATCTAAACCTCCCCACTTTCAATTTAAACCCATTACCCCTTGTCCTGTTGCTACAGGCCCTTGTAAAAAGTCCCCTCCCAGCCTTCTTGTAGGCCCTAAAGAAATTATGTTCCCTATGGCTTCCCTGTTTCTATAGGGGAACAGTCACACATCTGGCTGGGCCACCATATGTACTGCACTAACACAAGGTTGCTCTGAGGCCACAGAAGGGCCCAAAGTAAGAAGTGATATGATGCCATTTCACAGATGGGTAAACAAGAGGTGGAGACAAGTGAAAGTTGGACAGCAAGAGGTTTGGCTCTGTGGTTTCAATTAATTCTCACTTTGTCTATTGAAAGTGAGTGCTATATACTGATTACACATTGGCATATTAGGTCCTAAATGTAATAACCAAGATTCTGCCCTTCTCTTGAATGAGTTATACAGTTCTGCAGTCGATTACCTGTGGACACCGGTCTGGGTCGAGACCTGGAGGGAGTCCCTGCAGTGTCTGTGCTAGCTGTAATCGGACATCCATCGCTGACATGGGTTCCCTGCTGTTGGAAGCTGGTGGTGTGCACAGTAGTTTCATCTGCAGACTTGGGTCGGTAGTCAAACACACTGAGCCTTGCTTTAGGGTGTTGAGAGCCGGGCAAGAGACTGGTGTGGGAGGAGGACATGGACTCACTGTACACAGAGGTACAAGAATTTGAGAGTGAGCAAGAACCACCATCGCTCAGGTCATAGAAGCCTGCAGAGTTAAAATAAATAGCAAGATATTTCTTATTTACAGGAACCAGACATGCTCTGTAGAAGAAATATGCAGAGAATAAAATACATCTTAATTTGCTATTTGCCACAGGCCTAAATTAACGATCATTTATTTGGGTAACTTTAGCAGAGGTATACTCTAATTCAACCACCTTTTATTTGGCTTCTGCTATTTACTTAGGCCCTGAGCCACTTGGCACGCACATGCATGATCAGTTCTGAAGGTGGGATGGGATGAAGTGCAGCATCATCACACCAAGTTCTTCACTGGAGAACGTCTTTGGGGACTGTTATGCAACATGGGGCTGTCTTACGCTGTTGTAACTTGTGCCAGGTGCATACAAGCACAGCTTGGATGGGAAAGTGGAGTAAAACTAGCCTGTGATCAGAGCTGCCAGGTCTGTGATGGCTGGAATGTCTAAGGGCAGAGAATGGAGGCTATCTTCCCTCTCCAGGTCCTGTGGTCATTGCCACTAATTATGAAAGTATTAAAAAAGGCTCAGTTTAAATTCAAGATAGGAACTTTTATTATTCCTCTCTATATAAAGCAAACAGAAAAGGAAGCAGTTTCCTTTTGAACTGTGTGTGCCTAAGCACCTAACTCCTGAACTTAAACACTCAACAGAAACTTGCACTTTATATACCCACTCTTAAGCGGCTGCAAATTAAAAAAAAAAAAAAATCATTCCTTGTCTCACTGAAGACTTAAGGCTGTTCAAAATTCTATTTAAAGAGAAGTATCTCCATTGTCCCAAACTATAAAACAGAAACAGGTTTTAACAGACATCCTAGCTACAAAAGTCTGCAGTACCACTCTCTGTGAATCAGACCAGAAACCTGAAACTCAATCTCTTTCTGTCCATGAGAGCTTTAGTCAGCAAACTGTTGGGGCATTTTTTCCTCAGTGTTTTGATAGAGGTGTTTCATTTTTACACAGATGGTCAAACATTCATTTGGCCAGAGCACTGCAGTGGTAGTGATCTTCAAAGCTTTAGTGAGGTTCAGGACACACCTTGGATTCAAGCAGAGCATTGACAGAGCTGTTGGTCTCTAACTTTTATTAAGTACTCCAGCCACTTTGACAATGGTCATTCTGCACTGGACAAGGTAATTAATAAATCTGTCTCCTCATCTTTCCATTTGTGGTTAAAATATCCATTATAAAATAAAAATCCAGAAAAAAAATACTGCTTGAATGGATAAGCATTTTCCAACTGAATCAACTTTGTAGGAAAATTCCCACCAGTTCAGTGAGTGTGTTCTGTGTCAGATGACTACTCTCCACCTCAGCCATGGAGCACTGTTTCTGACCAAACAGTACTGAGAGTTTTGCTTAGCACTTGACACCCGTCAGTTCTCCTACCACCACACACCTAGGAATAAACAACCAAGTGCACCTTACCTGAGCTGGGCCGGCTGTCACTATCCAAGTATTCACTGGAGGTTTTACTGACGTCCAATCTCAGCTCACTTATTCGCTGGTCTAGCTGATCCAGGTGGCTTTTCAAGCCGACATCCTGTCTCCTCAAACGAGACTAATTCACAAGTTGAGGGGAAAAGGAGGAAATGAAGAATAATCACAGTTAGAATCTCAGCAGCAATGCATGAATTCAGGCCATCTGTGCCGGACAGATTCTGCTCTCATGAAGTGTTTTGCTTAGCTAGGGACTGTTGAAATTGGCTCCCTGTAACGAGACTGACATAACAGACAAGTACAAAAAATTCTATTTCTCAGTGCATATTGTCTTCTGTCCAGCTGAACACACTCTCAAAACTTCTCATACAAGATTACACTTATTTTAACCTTTGGGGCTTTTGTTATGCCTACATCAGGAGTTGTATCTCTAAAGAGGATGGCAGTCTTTTAACTGATAAACATATATTAATATATGCTCTGCGTTTTGCCATAAACCACATGTGAGCAGAGGATGAGATGAACGTTACCGATTGTCTGCATGAACTCTAAGATGCCGTCTGGTGAAAGGGAACTGCTGTATGTGAAGGCATCTTATGGACACACAAGGTAAAGGCAGCACACTCATTTCTGTAAAACCCTTACTTTGATGACACGTCTTTGGAGTTGAAAGGGTACACTGCACAAACCGTGACATCTATTTTGCTGACAGTTTTCCTTGCATGTCTCATGGCTAGACATTTCCACACTTTTTAGGCAAGGAGAAGGTGGCATTTGAATACTGCTGTGAAAATGACTGTATTTAAAATAAATGGTGTCTCAAACTCATGACTAATCCTTCAGAAGCCAGCAACAAGGTCCTTTGCCTGCTGCAATCACTGAGCAGGCTGATCTGAGGCAACGGCTCCTGCAGTTGCTCCCCCGGTATTGATGCCGTCAGCTTGGCGAGGCAGATGGCCAGGCGTTACGTACCAGCCAAAGAACCACGGTTGGTTTCTGTCACAAACTTACCACATGGCACTTGGCAAATTTTCCAGGCCCAGTCACTATTTAGGCAACTTCTAATTATACCACACCTCACCATCCTTCCAACAGTACCTTACCAAAAGATGGTCTCTTAAAGTTGGCTGTAAAGTTGTGCTCACAGCCCTTGAGGGGCCAGGTTTCCACCCAGCAACAGTAAGAAAAACATGACTAAGATGCTTCTTTATGTGTCCATTTCATATTTAAAAAAAAAACAAGTCGCAGTTCTAGCAGCATTTCCAACACCAAATATGAAAAAATACATAATCTAGGTCCCTTGAACTAATTCAAGTATCTGCAAAATTAAATGACAGGCAGAAAATCAAAATCGGTACGTACCTATTTTCAACTCTACTTTCCCTGTGTTTGGATTATTCAGATTTTAATACCTTCATTTTTAGGTTTCTCCATAGCTATAAATACTAAAAGTAAGGAAAGCCAAGAAAGCCAAGATCCTAAGGTAACTGGTAAATAGTTAGAAACTGGGATTCGAGGAAAAGAGAAAGAAGGCAGATGTCCTGAGTCTCACAAGACAACTGTTATGGCTAGCGATGCTGATGAGAAGAATAAAAAGGTATTTCTCGCATGCCTTTACGGAGAACTGGAGCAACATAGACGACACAAGAAATGAAGCCCCTTTTTGTTAATGTCACATCTAGAAAGGTTTAAAGCTCAAGAGGCTCACTACTGGTTCCTAGGAAAAGCTGTGGCGATTTTCCCTCTTCCTGTTTCATACAAACAAAAATGAAGGGAAGAACTGGATAATAAAGGAGATTTTCTATCCCATCTGAATGATGAATGTATGACCTCCTCAGCCCTCCTTCATTTCCTTTATGGTGAAAAAGCAAACACATGCCGTGCCTCCTTCAATCCCACCTACTCAGGAAATCACAAAGTTTTGTTTTCACGGCTGAAATTAATTGCTTAATGATTAATGTTTTGCCAGCCAATCCCTCAGTCTGTGGTTTCTGATTAATGACGGAGAGGCCATAAGGCTCTCAGGTATTCAGAGATTATTTATTATACCTCCAGGTTCTGTCTGCGCTTTCACAGCATTTTAACCAACACACATGATTTACATCATCGTTTTTAACCCTTTTATGGTGTCTCACACCATTGGGTTTTCATGTTTCTGGCAGACTTCGTAGCTTTGATCTTTCAGTTAACTCCTTCTGCACTCCCAGACGAGAAGCATTCCTCAAACCATTTGGGTGAGGATGACTCTTCCGGTGTGTTTGCTTGTGGTTGTTATTGCTCTAATAACCGCACTAAGCAGTACCCAGAACAACACACCCTGGACACGCTTTTTCTCAATTCACAACATGAATTTTACATGAAACAAAACCTTGCAGGTCAAACCATCTGTTTGCTTTGGGCAATGCAGCTGTGAAGACTTCTGTACACTGCACAACGCAGGACCAGACTTTCCAAATCAACTTGTACTATCGATGGCCTACAGGTTTTTGGATATTGTCATACCACTCATTTTTCAGATGGAAGAACACTCTCCGAAAAGCAGGTTCCTTTAAGTCAACCAAATCAAGGCACCAAAACCCACTAGTCATATGTGACTATTCTCAACTATTAACCTCTGCAGTTAAAAGGGGGTGGTGATGGTGACATTTATTGGTTGTAGATTAGCAACTGGTAATTTTATTAATTCAACTGTGTTTTGGAATGGACGAAATACAGCATTAGTCTTATTTAGCTTTGCACATCTAAAATCCATTCACCCTTGGGCCTTTTTGTAACTGATGGTGCAAAGCAGCCAGTTTCAGAAGAAAATTAATCTCACCTATCCCAGACCCTTATTCTAGAGTGAGATGAATTTATTCTGGAAGCACCTCTTTCTCTCAGTTGACAAAAACTTTTAGTTAGTTTAATATTAAATAATAATATCATCCCTGGTTTAAAAGGTGTTTTCTTCTATTTAAAACTACCTAAAAGGGAAAAGAAAATCTGTGCAAAATGCAGAGTACCAATGGTTTTTGGTTTTTCTTCTCTTCATTATTGTGTGTCCCTTCTCAGATTTTTATAACATCATAAGCCACCTGAAAGCTTGCAAAAGAAAATAATTGGAATCAAATCAACCAATTTTTAGAAACATCTTCTCTGAGGAAACAGCTGAGAAAATACAGGATGCTGCAGCCTTAGATATCCATCTACTTTGACAGTGGAAGTGTCGAAGGGTTCTTTCTTTGTATTAGCCTGAATTTGCACCTTTTCTTTTTCCTCTCTGTCACCATGCCATAGCTCGGCCAAGAGACTATAGCTGAGCACCTTTGGGATCACTGAGAGTAGACAGCATCACTTAACTGCTGCTCTTCTGCTAGAGTTGATCCTGCCTGCACCATAGTAAATCACAGCTGCCGGAAGAGCCCCATGCCATCAGAAAGAGCCATGGCTGGGGCAAGAAAGGACATGACTGCCAGGGGCAGCAGAAAGCCTGCAGCTTTCCTGCCCACAGCAGACTGCTAGAAAGGCCGACTGCTGGAAAGGCCAGCTGCTGGCTGTCACTGGGGAAGAGACTGGGATGCTGGAGTGGCATCCACACGTGGTCCCTATGGCATCTGCTGGCTCCACTCCATCCAATATGGCATTTGAGTCCTTAAGGGTACTGCCTCTGCTCTTCCGTTTCTACCCTTACCATTACAGAAGCCTGGATTGACCCTTTATCTGTCTTGTTTCCGTTGCCGAGATGCCTTGAGCCAGCTCCAAATGATACAGCTTCCCCATTTTATGCTGCAAAGACCAAACTTTTGTGAATTAAACCATGACCACACTAAAGCCCAGGACTACAGCCCTATTGGAAACTCGGATCAAGATACACTGCAAGACAAAGCTGCATTTACACTGTTAATAAGTTTCTCAATCTGAAAGCTTATAGAGCTGTGATCACATACTCTATCGTCCATGAGCCAAGAACAACAACAACGAAGACGTAACACTCTGAGCAATGCTGTGCTTTGCATTTTCTGTTGGTTTTAGTTTTAACTTAATTTCCTGTGATCATGAACAGAATTTTCACGGGGTTTGAGTGCAATACAATGCTCATGACTCACTGACAGTTTTCAGCCTGCGGTTGCTGAATTCCTAGGATCTCTGGACTACTTCTAACAGGACAGTGAAAAGCTTGTTTTTACCTGGGCTTACTTTGCTATTAAGCAGCTTTGAGGTATGCACCTCTGTTCAATTATATGCCTGCAATTTGCAGGGAAAAAAGAAAACCAATAAAGGTACGAGGTACGCCAGTCTGAAAAAGTTTCCAGAAGCCACGGGCCAATCAGAAGAGCTTTGCATCACTACTTGAAGCATTCGCACAACTGCCTTTTTTTGCTGAAGAGCCTGCCCCTGGATTTATGTAGTTCTGAGTCACTCCCCTCAAGCTTTATGAACGCTTCCCTCCTAGGCAACCCCAGAAGACACGTTTCCCATAATCGCACTGGCACCTACTGGCGAAATCCGTCCCTCTCCGGCGCTGTGCCGAGTTACTCTCAACCCTCCCCACTCCCGCATTGCTAAGGGCAGCAATTAAAAGCCTTATTTTTTCCTTCCATTTTAATGGCCAGTTTCTCCCATGTCCCTGGAAAGCCTTGTAAGGTGCCAGTAAAGTCCTGACAAGCTAATCTTCTACTTTCATATTTTATTTGAAAAATATATAAACAAATGAGTAATTGAAGTACAACAGCTGACATTAAAAAAAAAAGCACAGTCGCTATGGTCAGGGGTCATCGGGCGTTTCTCTTAACCCAGTGGCCCCAGAGAGGCAATAAACGCCTTCAATGCTTTCGTTTAGTTAAAAAAAAAAAAAAACAAAAACAAAAAAACCCCGTTAGTTAAAATTATCAGTGACAGGTAATAAGGTGGTTAGCAGTCCACTTGTCTTGCATTTTTTTCTTTAATCAAGATATGCCTGCTGCCGTGTTCTCACATGTGGTGGCTAGGTTTCCCTGAAGGTTAAAGCCAATTTTATTCCGAGATGCTGCCTGATAAAGCTGCCTACGGGGAGCGAATAACCGTGCTGTTTTCACACCTGATTGATAACTGATGGCCAAGTCTTGCACCAGTACAAGGAGGGAAAGGGCTCTGAATTAAGTCCGAGTTTACTGAACTGTGTAATTGCCCATACTAGAGATTAAAGCCCTTTACCCTCCGACTGTTGTCTCACCTATGAAACTGGTTTCAGTCGCAACTCACAATTTTTTGCTTTCTTCAACAGAGAAAGAAAAAATCCATGCGAACGGCCGGTGCGACACTAAACACAAGGCCTGGCATTCAGTTACTCTTTTGATCACGCAATCCGTAGCAAGAACAAAGTACTCCTGCCCCACGATCCCTTCCCCTTCCCGGCGGACTGACTCCCACCGGCACCCATCATCGGTGAGCGGGTACCCACGGGTGTGCGGGCACCCCCGTACCAAACCCCTGCGTTTAGTCTGTTTACGTGTATCTCACTCTGCGTGTCTTTCGATCTCTATTCGACCGGCTACTGCGCTCAAGAGCCGA
>NW_010236912.1:0-229 GCF_000690775.1 Eurypyga helias
TAACGCGGAACAGCCAGGAGAGGAGGGCTGAGAGCGGGAGCAGATCCGCCTTTTCCAGGCCGGGCCGCAGCGCCGCAAGGGCATCCACGGATCTGGGGTACCGGGAGCGTCACCGCATCCCAAGACCAGAGTGGGGACAGGGAGCTGGGGCCGGAGAAAGGGGGCAAAGCGCAGGGTTCCCAGGAGAAGACGCCTTGCCGCGGCCAGGCCCGGAGGAGAAACCCCCCCC
>NW_010236913.1:0-377 GCF_000690775.1 Eurypyga helias
CGCCCTTTGAAACACAGACCCAGCTCCACATTCTCATCGGCGACGTCGCCTTCAAAATCGGAAGCCGTGTCCGTTGTTTCACCGTGCAGACTCCGTACTTCATCGTCTCCACTTGTCCGGAACTCCGGAGTCTCTCTCGGGGGTTGATGTGCGTCTCCCGGCTCTGCTGTGGGGCACCTCTCCCTTGGCTGCAGTTTTCCCGAGGTATCTATCCTGCTCGGAGAAACAAAGCCATCGTGTGAAGAGGGTTTCACCGGAGGCTCCGTATTCTGCTCTCCGTTGATCCGTCTGGCATCCCCCCGCTCTGCCCGCAGGCGTGAGGGGTCACGCAGCGCAGGGACTGCGCTCTCCGCCCCGGCAGTCGCCGTGCTGCCGTC
>NW_010236914.1:0-29474 GCF_000690775.1 Eurypyga helias
GATTCTATGATTCTAAATGGCAGAAGTAATGGATTTATGTAGGTATAATACACTGGTTTGAGGCTTTCAGTGATTCGCATGCCTTATGTCTGTCTCCTACATAAACCATTCATAAGATAAAATTGTAATGTTCTTCCCACATCTTATCGGTAGTGTGAAACCACAGTCATCCAAAAATGCAAAATATTTCTTATGGCTTGCAAAATTCCCACTTTGTCCTGTGATTTAGATCTCAGTTCCTTCTAACCATAATTATTATCCATCACTCTGAGTTATTTCTTGTTAATGATGTATTTGTTTCTTTGATTAAAAGGTTTCATGTCAATATATGTTCCAGTCACAGTTCAGCTCAGACTTCTTAATCACTGTAACAGTCACCACAATGTCTGGTCAAGTAAATCCCATTTTGAGCGTTTTTTCCCCTGAGGGAATGAGTTTTCAATTAAATTGTGCTTTTTAAATGTTGAATTATATTAATGTGGCTTATCGTTCTCCCCAGCACAAAATAGCTTCCAGCAGCCCTCAGATGACCAGTTCAGCATCTCTACAGTCTTTCAGAATAAAGCAGGGTTCTCAACACCAGTTTCTTCTTGATAATGTCACTGGACATGAGCCTAATGGCAGGGAACTTGGGTATTTGTCAGTATAGTATGCAAGTCTCCTAAAACAAAGGTTCTGTGACTTGAAAGCAGCTCTCCTGTTAATTTTATCCTCTCACTGCACCTCCCAAACTATGATCTGGATTGGCATTGCAGGGCTGGCCCTCTGAAAAATGTCAGTTATCTTTTACACACGAGCATGTCTACAGGCAAGAATGGTGCTGCTTGAAATCTCCTGCTATCCAGCAATGCAAGTACGTGACCAGCATCCTCTACTCCTGCATAACTTTAAAGGGCATTAACTGGAAATCTCTCATGTTTTTTCCATATTAAGCAAAGTCCTATTGCTCTGTTGGGGAAGGTGCTCGGTGGCACGTCTGGTTTCCTTATCGAGCACTTGTAGCAATGCAGGGCTGCTCTCCATGACTAGCACAAGTCATAGTTTGGGTAGTCAGGAGCTTCACAAGTGGGACCGGGGCAGAGAGAAGGGGTTTTTTGTAGACATATCTAAAGGTAATTGAACTTGAAACATACTTGGGTACTTGTAGCAGGGAGTTCAGCAAAATCTGTAAAACTCATTGAAGGAGATAGATCAGTATCAGATGGTGTCCCCAGTTTCTGTGGTTAAACTTTCAGCTTGCCAGAGTAAAAGTAGCTTGGAGATGTCAAGGTGAAGTGCAGACAATGTCACTAAGATCCAATTTGTGATGTTACATGGTAAAAATTCCTTTCTACAACCCATTTCTGAAAGTTGCTTTAAATGTTTGTTCCAGAGTTATCTGTGTGCCCCAGAGTAGAATCACTTCAGATGGTGGATTGGAAAAAGGATTGTGTATGTTAAACTGTCTCCAGCCATGTTTTGTCTATAGGTCTGCTCAGTCAGGATATAAGGGTGAAGAGAAGGGTGATGATGGAACATGTTCCTTGCAACAGGGTATCTGGATCTCAAGTTCCCACCAGAACTGGTCATTTAATAATCCATGATTCAAAAATCAAGTTGTTTATTTAACACATAGAAAATCCCTGAGTAATTTTTTTTTTTTGCTACTTTTTTTCTGTTCTACGTAGGAAAAGTCTCTGCAAGACTTCATTTAAAAGTCTGGTTTCCTACTTTTCTAGTTATTGGTGGATGGTATGGCAGGAGTGAAGGGGTGTGGTTGTGCAGCTTCATGCTTTGAGGCTGCTTTTTGTGGGGTCAGTCTCCTGCGCTTTGGCAAGGGGCAAGAATCTCCTTAGTTGCCATTTCCAGGCAGCAGGTTATTTTCCCCTGTGCAATTTTCCATGTACCAGTGGGTCTGTTATTCACCAAGAATCAGTATCTAAATATGAATATGAGAAGCCGTTCTACTGTTTTCAGTCATCTATCTTTTATATTTTGCTTTTTCATGGCAGTGGTGTGCAGAAAAGAACATCTGCACATTGCTGTCCTGTCCCCTTAGGACTTGCAACCTTCAGTGTCCTGTCATCTCCAGATCCCAGTCTCTCTCTGAAAATTTGTTGTTATTGTTTTGGTTTGAGATTTTTTAGGTTTTTTTCATTGGTTTGGTTTTTGATTTGATGATGTTTGGGGTGGGTTTTTTGGGTGGGGTTTTTTTTTTTTTTTTTGCATTGCACCTTAAATATTGCTCTTTATTGATCATAAGGAGACCAATTTTTTAAAATAAGAAAGGTGCTAATAACACTGCATTCACTCTTAGAGCTGCCCCCGTGTAATTAACTCTTACTGTGTGCATAGTGGGATCCTTATGCTCACCAGAGCTGTAGAAGTCTGTGTAAAATCTATCTGAATATTTGTTTTCATTTTTGCACAAAATGTCAGTGTTGCATGTAGTAGCAGCAAGCCTGGTGTTACTTCTCTTGGTGGTGTACTCTGCAGCTATGCAATAGCAAACTGTGGTTGTGCAAGTTGTGGTTTGACCCCAGACAGCAGCTAAGCACAACACAGCCCCCTGTTCACTCAAGTGCTCTTCCCCGTTGTCCCATGACTCCCATAGGTGGTGTCCCACCCCTGTCTGGTGTGGGGTGTCCTCCTGACCCCTGGGGCCAAGGCTTCCTTGGAGCAGCCCTGGGAGAGCCCAGGGCGGGGGCCCTCTGTTACCAGGTTATTGAGGTTTCCTCTGTGCTCCTTTGTGTTCATGAAAATGAGGCTTTTATCAAGCAGCCTAACACACAGCAGAGCTCAAAGGCTTCATTAATGGCTGTGACTGGTTGGGATGCATCGTTGGAGGTGCCGAGTTGTGCAGGAACTTCATGGTGATTACTGTGTTCCTGATGACAACACTATCTGAATTCACCCTAACCGTATGTTTCTGTTGTAAAGCAATTTTAGATTATTTGGGAAGCTCAGTTTTCTTGGCTGGGGATTTGTTCAGCTCAAAGCAGAGGGAATTGCCTGTGGTACTGCAAACCTTGTTACATAATGTAGTCTCAGTCTTGCTTTGCTGTCATAAGTGGTTTTCTGTGGATAACAAAAAAAATCTTGCTGAAAAATAACAAACGCATATGGGCAAATGCTGGGATTGCTTGTTAAAATATTAAGATGTTGATTAATGAATCTTCAATTTCTGTTGCTTGGGGTTTGAGGCTGAAGTGCTGCACCTTACACTTACTCATATAATTAGCAAACATAATGGAAAAGTTCAGTAGTAATTAGTTAAGTAAAGAAGTAGTTGCTCAGGAAGGGTTGCAAATAAAACCAGACTAGATCCTTTGCTTGATTTTCACACACTAAGCCCCACCTCCCCTGCCCCTCAACTTCGTGGAGAAGCAACCTTCAGGAAAAGTTTCCCTTCATCTGAGAAAGGGTCAATCACCGCCCCTTTACTGGCAAAATCAGAGGTTTTGCTGTCCAACTTCTTCGCTGCAACGTTTTGTACCAACCCTCTGCGTAGCATCCTTCACTTACCCAGGATTTCATGAGTCCTTTAGTTCTAAATACTTTTTTTTTTTTCCCCAGTAAAAGAGATATTCTGCCTGTAATGCAACGTCATTAGCACTCTTGGAGCCTTGTGACTTCTGAGAAATTTCTCTCTTGTTCTTTGTTAGGGTTATTGTTGTCCTGTTCTTTCCAAAAGTAACATCAAAGGTGTTGGGGCTTTTGATTTTGTAGGCTTTTTTTTTTTTAATGCATATGCTGCAGGGTTTCTGATGGTATAGATCTATTTGTCCTTATTCAGATTTTGGCAACAACCAGTACTCAACCAAGATTACAGATCTGAGCTTGTAAATGGAGTATATTCCTTGCAGTTTCTGTCCTTGTGTGACACAAGACTGTCACCAGGATTTACTGAATCATGCTTCTTCCATTATTGTTTGGAAAGGCACAGACCTGCTCCTTCCTCTTTCTGTAGCTTCACAGCCATCGCTTATGCTTCAAGTTTGCAATGAGTTTTTACAGTATTCTCAATTGGCTTTGCTTAGATCAGAGAAGTGCTAGCAGGTGTGCAAGCCAAACTGATACTGTGACGTTTGTTTTTTATTTCAGTGAGCATCTGAGAAAAGCAGCTCTCCTGAACCATATCAGTAAATCTCTCTGCCATAATTTTCACTTTAGAGGATGCTACCATGGACTAAACATCAAAATATTCCAGGTGCTGGATGAAAGGGGAAAATTTTTCTGGTGTTTTCTATTTTCTACCATTCAAAACTTAGCAGTAGGCATGAGAAGCATGATTGAGACTTTTGTTCTTGGGAAATAATGTTTAAAATTAGAATATAAAATTACTATATCTCAGACAAGATTTCTACAGGTTCTGTTACTTCCCATAATTATTTGCTTTAATCTAGTAATTATTAGCTATGTTTTGCAGTCTTTTATAAAAGCCTGAGGAAGGCTTTTCTTTGTGTTATATTTATTAATATTTTCAATTGTCTAAGCTCAGGTTTGAAAAGCCTATAAAAATGTTTTCTTAACAGGCTAAGTAAGATTTCATCTGGTCTTCTCAGTAATCTCAGTACACCTTAAAATCTCTCTTTAAGCTGTTTCCCACACTGCTCAGTTTCCTGACAATCCAAGACATGGAACAGAATATACAGAAAATAAATAATAAAAAATACTGCAAGAGTACTTGAATTCAATACAAAAAAGGTATTTGGCATACAATGGGTTGCCACACTGCATGTCACTGATACCTTTAACATGTCTAGATTTGAAAGATGAGTGACTACAATCTACAGCAATCCTGCAGTGGAAACACAGACTTCCCTTAGGTAATAAAGCATGAACACTTGTAAATTCCAGGATTGTTGTAATCAATATAACAACTTCTAGATATGAAAAAAAGTAGCTTCTGCAATTACTGCCAGTAGGAAAATAAACCAGAAGAGTAAAGACTTTCTGATGAAGATATATTTGTCTTTTTTTTTATTTATGAGAAAATAATGAACTGTGTAGTGTATCTTCATGCTGGAGAATGCTAAGTCGTCAAGACAGCCCACCTCCCCCACGCTGTTAGCCTGACCTTCGTCATGTAATTCTGGTAAGGCAGGCATCTTTAGTAGTGGCCAGAAATAACTGATACTGTGAAGGCAGAGCTGCTAATGGAGATGGTGGTTGGCTTGTTTCTCCTTTCATTGGCACTTTGCTCTTCTGCATTATATCCCGTGTCAAAGTCAGCTTTTTGCCAACTGAGGAGAGAGACAAGGAAGCTCAGTATAGAAGTAATAAGGGAATTTATTTTCTCGTATTAGCTATGTGCAAAGTGGTACCTCAGCCCAATGCATGAAGGACCCCGATATGGGGGTGAGGTGCATGACCCGTCAGGAGCATATGATCAAGTGCCAAGGCCACAGTTACACGCTTGGCCTCCTTAAGCAAATCTCCTATTTTATTGTTGTTATGGGGTGTTCTCAGCTGGTGAAAGCCTGTTTATGTTGGGTCTCCAGGTCACGTTAGCCCTGAGGTTATAAGTTCACAGCCCCAGGTAGTGTTCACTCTTTTAAACAAATCATACTGCAGTTAGTGCCTTGTCTTTAGTATGTGACTCTGAAGTCTAATGCAATTCTTGCTCTTTAGCCCCTAAAGGACCTTTTCTAATGTTTGTTGCACTGCATTAATTGCTAACGTCTGTCTATACTGTGGAGTAGCTGCACTGCTGCTCTTGTTTTCCACTGTGCATCTGCCGCTGGAGACAGTCAGTAGAGGGCCTCCTGTCACGCAGAGACATGTCTTGGCAGAGTCAAGGATCTGATATCTTAATTTCTGCCTTTTTTTTTTTCATAAAGGTCATTGAGGGAATCTGCCAACAAAGAAAGGAGAAACTGAAAGAAATCACTTATTTCCACAAGGCCATAACCTGCTCTGTGAGCATGCAGAGGTTAGCCATGACTGCTTTCCTGAGGGTCATCACTGTTGTGTGTAGCAGCTCATGTGAGAAATCACTGTTTAAGTCCAGACTTGCATGAGATTTTTAGTATCTGTGACCCAAGCTGGTGAAAATGTGCTAGTAAAACAGGGGAGAGACATGAATCTCCTCAGTGGGTAACCCTCTATGTGCAGAAACATCAGTATGAGTCAGTAGAAGGTTAAAATTAGCCAGTGATCATGTCTGAAGATCTTGAAAAGTAGGTCACAATGCTGATAGGCAAAAATGATGGATGCTGCTGATAAGGATCATGGGGAAATCTTCACACATACTGAAGTATGAGAAACAAGTATGCAACAGCCTTTTATCCAGTAATTCTTGGGTGCAGTTGAGTCGTGGGCTTAACCTTAAGCATGTGCTGAAGTATTTTGTTAAAAGACAGATGGCGTTGTGGTTTTTCCTCTCTCCTCCTTTCCTCGAGCAGATACAGGGAGAGGTAGAATCAACCACTCCATAGTTCTCAATTAGCAAAGTTGAAGGAATGATATAGACCAGTTGGAATGAGTACAGAGGAGGCCACAAAGATGCTCAGAGAGCTGGAGCACCTCTTCAGTAAAGAAAGGCTGAGAGAGTTGGGCTTGTTCAGCCTGGAGAAGAGGAGGCTCCAGGGAGACCTTATTGCAGCCTTCTAGTACCTGAAGGGGCTACAAGGAAGCTGGGGGGGACTTTTTACAAGGGCCTGTAGTGACAGGACAAGGGGGAACAGGTTTAAATTGAAAGTGGGGAGGCTTAGATTGGATATCAGGAAGAAGTTCTTCCTGGAGAGGGTGACGAGGCACTGGAACAGGTTGCCCAGAGAAGCTGTGGATGCCCCATCCTTGGAAGTCTTCAAGGCCAGGCTGGATGAGGCTTTGAGCAACCTGGTCTAGTGGAAGGTGTCCCTGCCCATGGCAGGGGGGTTGGAACTGGATGGTCTTTAAGGTCCCTTCTAACCCAAAACATTGTATGATGGTAAGTGAAGAGAGGTGAAAATTTTGTGGAACTAGTCAGGTCTCAATGTCTCTCACCTCCTTTGTGTTCAGTATTATTTTGGTGGTGCTTTGTCTAGATTTATGTCTTGTGGAATTGGGATGGCTGTTTTGGGGACAATGTATTAACAGAGATAAGGTAAAAACAGCAAAACATTTCAAAGATATATTCATTGATTAAACTGTTTTCTTTCTAAAAGACACTCAATTGGTAGTCAAATAAGGTTGTGGTTGCTATGGTACATACAGGTATTTGTATATCTGCTGGTCTTCATCATTGCTTATGATAAGAGGAGCTCAAATAGAATATTGAATAGCAGTGATTTTTGGTGGTTTTACTTGCAACTCATCTAACGTGAATTTATGGCTCTTTAGGTTATGCATCTGTTTGCATAAATAGATTAAATGGCAGCCTGTTGTAGGAAAGCTTAAAAAATCCCCATATAAATGTAATTGTGCTTGGTAAAAAACAATCTAAGAAAAAGAAAATGAAGAAATTATTTTTAGTCTCAGTGAAAAATCAGAGCAGGGGTGAAGATAGTTGGATGACATGCAGTATGAAGGACATTTTGCATAGAACATAATATGAATAAATCCACCAGAAAAGAACAACAGAAAATAAATAACTATACTCAGATTTTTGATACTATTTTCCTAAAGGAGACATGTTCCAATGAATAATTGAAAAC
The DNA here is from genome assembly GCF_000690775.1 of Eurypyga helias. Taxonomy (NCBI): domain Eukaryota; kingdom Metazoa; phylum Chordata; class Aves; order Eurypygiformes; family Eurypygidae; genus Eurypyga; species Eurypyga helias. The sequence goes on from NW_010236914.1 coordinate 7,620, forward strand.
TGGTTCTTTGAGATTTGTCTTCAGAGAGGAGACAATTCTTCAGCAACATTCAGTAGTCATTTATTTAATAATCTAAATAATTCAGATTAAGATTAAGGAAAATTGTCTGCAGGTAATGAGATGTGCAAACTCTGAATAACTTGACAACAATAGGCTCAGTTCTTTATTTACTTAGCTTTAAAATGTGTATAATGCCATTGAGGTCAGCACCTTAAATAAAACTACTGAGAAGTAGAATCATAGAATCATAAAATAGAAAGAAAAGCAGCATAAGTTCATAAAAAAGGGTAAATGAACGGGAGAAGGAAGCATGGAAGCTTGTCAAATTGAGCAGGGAGACAATCAGGTTATAATTAACGAGCTAATGAATAAAGCAGAAAAATAGCTTAGCAAAAAAAAAAAACAACCTTAAAAAGCTTAACACAGTAACAGGACATAGCTGAACACTGTGGATCCTTGCTGGATACAGAACAAATATTTAATATAAATTTGCACAGTTCAACAGAAATTAGCACTGCTTCCAGAAACATCAGGATATAATTCACAGCAAGGTAAAATGAGCGTGCAAATCCTGTTTGGACAGCATTGGTATACGAGTATGATATCCAAAAGGATACTTCAGGTAAAATGGTCATATGTAGAAAAATGAAACTGGTACTCTTAAAAGCTACTCAAAGTCTTTTGTACACTCCTGGGCCATGGCCACGTAGGCTGGTAATAATCATTAACCAGAGTTCTATTCGAAGAATAAGGTCCCTGCCTAGGTACTATTGTTATGCTGTTCGGTAAGGACGATTTATTGCCCTGACGACTAGGATGTTCTCAAGGATACATTGTGAATGGGCCTTGAAGCATGTTAAAACTGTAATGTGAGCCAAGACAAGGACATTGAGGGGGTCTTTCTTTTGAGGCCGGTCAGTGGTGGTCATAAAAGCAGCCCTTTGCCTCCATTTAAAGATAAAATGCGCGTGACCAGGAAAGGGTGGGATTAAGAAAACGAATTACAGGAATTGATATGACTATGGGTGAGAATCAGTTTTACTACGCATCATTATATCCTATATAATCAGTATGCGACATGACTTAGTCGTGTCACCACCAATGCACACCTCCCCTCTGCACTCAGCTGTTTATAAAGAATGCCTGCTTCTTAATACTTAATTGTTTTAAGCCAATCATTGATACAGTTGTGTTTCAAGAGATGTGATTATTGTGTGATCCCAGACCCAAACTGGATGAATAAGGAGTTGCATTTGTGAATACTTGTGTATGTTAATTTTAATCAGACAACTCTGACTTACTTTACATAAGTATTCTTTCTTTCTTCAATTCCTCAGTACACTCATAGAATCACAGAACGGTTTGGGTTGGAAGGGACCTTACAGACCATCTAGTTCCAACCCCCCTGCCATGGGCAGGGACACCTTCCACTAGACCAGGTTGCTCAAAGCCTCATCCAGCCTGGCCTTGAAGACAGCCAGGGATGGGGCGTCCACAGCTGCTCTGGGCAACCTGTGCCAGTGCTTCACCACCCTCTCCATGAGGAATTTTTTCCTGATATCTAAGGTGGTATCTGTGTAAGGTGGCATCCACAGCTGTATCTGTGAATGATTTAAAAAACCTTTTTATTACTTTTTGAGTAGAAGTTATGACAAAAATCCAGTTGTTAATATAAGTGAATTAAAAAACTCATAATCAAGTTAACTTCAGGAGTTGTACATGGAAAGCAAAGTCAGACAAGAATCTCTAACAGTGATTACTGGATGTTATAAGCAGAGTTGAGAATAAAAAGCAGTGTCAGAGAATCTGCATTCATTTTATTACCAGTGTATTTTTAAATAATGTGACCAGGGTTTGGAAACCTGTAGCAGATGTCTGGCTGGGGGAGGTGAAGGCCAGCGCCTTGCAGCAATGGTGACTAGGCTTAGGTGGGTGGCTGAGCGGGTGGTGATGGTGAGGCAAGAGGTGCCTGGTCAAGGAAGGCACTGTGCCGGGCAGGAGACTCCCCGCAGCGTAGGGGTGGTCTTAGGCAAGCACCAAGGCCTAGGTGCAGCTCCCAAACTCATGGATGAAAGCACATTCTGAGGTTTCTCACAATTTTGCTGTTTCTACCCAATCTGATCCAGGATTACCACTTCAGGGCTCACCTAGAGGAAGAGGTAGCAGGGTCTGCTGGTGGACCAAGGGTCACCCTAGCCTAAATGGAATGTCTGGGTATGGGATCATCCACAGAAACAACCAAATGGGGGGATGAACAAGAGGTATGCTGATAGTGAGGTAGTGTGCTAGATCAGCAGGTCATCAAGGTCCCAACCCAACTACATGCAGTTTCTTAGGACATCTCAATGAAGAAAATGAAGGTCAGCCTGAAGAAAAGGCCAGTCTGCAGCCCTTAAGAGATCTCATGGGAGATGAAAGGTCTGGAGACAAGACATCACCTGTAGGGTGGAAAAGGAGCAGTGGATGTGTACATACTAATGACTCAGTCATATGTACAAAACCACCTTGTGAAGAGCCCTAAACAGATAGTGAGGATTTGACAACTGTACACTTTGCCCTCCTCCACAGCAAGTAATCTGGCCACTGGCTGGATATTTTGGAAGCATGCAAGCCCAGCGCTCAGATGCACTTGGGCATGTCCCTCTTAGTCCTTGTAGGTATGACAGTGTCAGAAATCTGTTCTGCTTCCAAATAATCACTTTCCTATACAGTCTTGAACTGAGATTTCTTACATTGCTGCTGTCTTATTAAGCATTAATTGTGTTCCTTCAACTGTGTGGATAAAAAAAGTGAAGATTGCAGAGCTTTCAGAAAGGATGGGTACTCTGTGGTTTAACTCCAGCCAGCAACTAAGTCCCACACAGCCACTTGCTCACCCCTCCTCTGTGGGATGGGGGAGGGAATTGGAAGGATAAAACTGAGAAAACTCGTGGGCTGAGATAAAGACAGTTCAATAGGTAAAGCCAAAGGCACACATGCAAGCAGAGCAAAACAAGGAATCCATTCACCACTTCCCATGGTCAGGCAGGTGTTCAGCCGTCTCCAGGAAAGCAGGGCTCCATCAGGTGTAACGGTTACTTGGGAAGACAAATGCAAACATCCCCCAAACTTTCCTCTTCCCCCAGCTTTACATGCTGAGCATGACATCACATGGTGTGGAATATTCCCTTGGGCAGTTGGGGTCAGCTGTCCCAGCTGTGCCCTCTCCCAACTCCTTGTGCACCCCCAGTTCACTCTCTGGTGGGGTGGGGTGAGGAGCAGAAAAGGCCTTGACTCTGGGTAAGCACTGCTCAGCAGTAACTGAAACATCCCTGTTATCAACACTGCTTCCAGCACAAATCCAAAATATAGCCTCATGCTAGCTGCTATGAAGAAAATAACTCTAGCTAACCAGAACAAGCACAGTTTGAAAGCATAGCCACAGCAGACTTAAGAAAAATCTGCAATTAATTTTTATTTTGGCATGGCTAAGCCATAACAGCCAAGAGAAGAGCAGAAATTTCAGCCTGTGTTAGCCAACTGAGATACAGTATTTATCTTCAACAGCTTTGCAAATGAAACATTGATACTTGAGAGGTTCATCTTCAAAATGTTTTGGACAGTGGCAAAAGAATTAATATCAGGAGGTTGTTCCAAGATAATAGTATTTTTATTTCAAAGAAAATATATCAAAGCCATCAATCAAGCTGATCTGGAAAATCATGCATAGGAAAAAGAAAACAAGCTGATAGATCTAATCAAGTGGGAAGTCAACCATCCTTACCTGATTCTTGATCCTGATTCAGAAACTGTTTTCTCCTATTCTTGTAGTCATAGGAAACAAGCATCTGATCCATGGATTTACAAAGAAGTCTCTAACTGAGCTTTTCTTAGAATCTTGCATAAAACAGCTGAATTCTTTCCTAAGTGAGTTTGATTAGAACATTTCTGAAGAAACTCAGAGCTTTGAGCCTTATCTAAGCTCTGCAAATTTCAGGAACTGAACACACTATCTTATTTAAGTGGGGGGAATTTGAATAAGCCCTGAGAGTTGCTCAGGTGCCATAGGACAGCCCCATGCTGTGAAGAAAGGAGAATTTATTTCACTAGTCAGGGGGATGTGCTGTTTTTCTACAAAATGAGAAAAAATGGGACAAAAACCTTTGCAAATTAAATCTGCACCCTTTGTGGTAGTGGGATTCAGATTCTCTAGGGAATAGACTTAATAAGCAACTGCCAGAGAGATGATATAAATATTCTTCTTCAATTAATGAAAGCAGCACTGCAATAAAGGCCACAAAGAAAGCAATTTATTTAACAATGCTAAACTGGGAAACGTGCTTGAGTAGAAGTAAAATTTTGTCACACCCTGAGTGGGATAATGCTCCAAATCTACAATTCTACTTTGGTGCAGAATTTCCCTATCTTCTTGGTATGCTTTATTTCCAGGTGCCATGGAAAAATTTTATGTTGAAGTCAGTCTATTATCTTTAATGTGTAACGTGCAGAGTATTCATGCTATGGTAGGAGCATGATGCAACGTTGTGTTTTATTGCTGTTTGCCATCATATTAAATTGGCTTAGTTGGGAACTGCAGCAAGAATATTAGCATTCACAACCATTACTGCCTTGAGCATTGTCCAGCCTATTCATTTCTCTCTCTGCCTCCTCATTCAGTAATTCTGCTTTATGCCTCTTTGAATGCAAAATAGATTCTATCACAGTTCCTCCCATCCCTTTACTGCCTTTGCTGGGAACTGTTGTAGAGAGGAAAACTGCCTTTAAGTTTTCCATCTTTTTTCACTTCTGTGATTCTGGACAACCAGTTGGTTTTCCACCTTTGGGTTTTGTTCATTTTGTATATTGGTGAGTTGTCAAAGCCCTTAAATTATAAAAGTTGTACAGGTTTGAGGACCTCAGTTTTAATTTTTATTCACTTGTGGTGGAGAATCTGGGGACTCCAAGTGCATAATTTCGCAAGTACAATTAAGACGGGTCAGACAAAAGCTTTATTAACTATGATCATAGTGAGAGAACATTCAGACACCCTCTACGCCTCTGCTCCCCTGTTCCCTGCTAAGTGATTGCAGAGGCCCAACCTATATGTCACAGAAACAAAAGAAAGAGGTGAGGAAATCAGTTCAGTGTTAACAGAGCCAGGTATCAATCCCTGGGAGGGATGGACTCCTTAAGTATCTTTCTAACTACCACATTTATAAGGAATCAAACAGTAAATAATATGACAATATGGAGAGGTGGCTCTTGGTGGAGCTTATAGGGGTGGCACACCCAGTATTAGCTCAGAAGTAATGTGTTGGAAACAATCACAGACTGTCAGCTTTCAGTCAAAAGGAACATTCTTATAGTAAAGACAACTTCTTAGCCAGACCCCTTGATCTTTAATAATTTTACCCCAGCGCATAGGCGTGCTAGTGGAGGTTAGAAAAATTGTGGGTTTCACCACGTCTGGAATTGCACTAAAAAACCAAAGTAAAATGTTTTGGTTGGGAAATTTTGAAATAAAATATTTAATTTCTGATTTTTTTTTAATATATATATATATCAATTTTGTCCCATTTTCAGCATGAATTTTATACTTATTTTTCAAAAGTAATGGAATAGAATGGATGGAAAGCCCATACTGCAGTTGGTGGAGGTCTGAAGCTGATTTAGTGGGAAGGAACCCCATGGAGCAGAGACTTGTGGAGGGGACCTTGGGGTGTTATCGAGCCCCACGTTCTGCTGATGTCATGGTCAGCTGGGTCAGGTTGTCTTGACCATGTCCAGTTCAGTTTTGAGCTCAAAGATGTAGACTCTGGGGCTTCTCCGAGCACCTGTGATTGAACACACTTGATGGGGAAAAGTTTCAGCTGGGATTTCCTCTGTTATACCTTGTGTCTTTTACATAATTTTGTTTCTTGTTCTTTTGCCCTCTAAGTTCAGGAAGTCTTCCCTGCGTCTACTCTGAAATTGACCATTAGGTTGTGAAAGGCAGCCATAAGGTCACTCCTGAGTTTTTTCCATCCCTTATGGCTGAACAAGACTAGTTCCTCAGCCTCTCCTTGTACTTGCCTAAGTCAGCCTTCCCAGTCCTCCTGTGCTGGTGTCCCTCCACTGGGCTTGTTCCAGTTTGTCAGCATCTTTCTTCTACTGTAGACTCCAAAACTGGGCATTGTAGTCCACAGGTGGTCTCACAAGTGTGAAATAGAAAGAGGATCAATTTGGTTCAGTTTTTGGCTACACTCATTGGAGCGAGCCCAGAGGAGGCTGCAAAGATGCTCAGAGGGCTGGAGCACCTCTGCTATAACGAAAGGCTGAGATAGTTGGGCTTGTTCAGCCTGGAGAAGAGAAGGCTCCGGGGAGACCTTATAGCACCTTCCAGTACCTGAAGGGGCTACAAGGAAGCTGGGGGGGGACTTTTTACAAGGGTCTGTAGTGACAGGACAAGGGGTAATGGGTTTAAATTGAAAGTGGGGAGATTTAGATTGGATATCAGGAAGAAGTTCTTCACCGAGAGGGTGGTGAGGCACTGGAACAGGTTGCCTAGAGAAACTGTGGATGCCCCATCCCTGGAAGTGTTCAAGGCCAGGCTGGATGAGGCTTTGAGCATCCTGGTCTAGTGGGGGGTATCCCTGCTCATGGCAGGGGGGTTGGAACTAGATGATCTGTAAGGTCCCTTCCAACCCAAATGATTCTATGATTCTAATACAGCTCAGTATCTGGTTAGTTATTTTCACCTCAAAGGCTCACAGCTAAACCACCGCTGCCATATGTATCAGAGCTGACCTTAAGCACAGACATCCAAACCCCAGAGAGAAAATATTGCAAAGGGAGGAGGCTTACAGAGGAAGATGTCTGCCAGCTAATCAGGGTGATTAAAGCCTGTTGGTGCCTTCAGGGCCTCAACACTTGTGTACTCATAACGGAGTAGCAAGAAACAGACTAAGGCCCTGCACAGATGTAAAAAGTTGCCCCGAGTAATATTTAATGGAGACTCGCCATCAGTCCAGATTCACCTAATCTAACTTTAGCTACCAAAAAGTTAAGGTATTATTTCTAGGTATCTCAAACAGGTGAACTGAATCACCCCCAGAAATGCTATGTCTCTCTACAGACCACAAAGACTAGATGTTGAGATGCAGCATCCAGCTTTTTAGGCAGGTAAGTTCAGATGAGATGACAATTTAGATTGGATTGTACCATCAGATGGTAGTCATGCCCCCTTAGAGTAGAAAACAAGTGTTTATACCATGTGTCACTCCAATGTAGAAATTTCTTCCACAGCTTCAAACCTCAAGGTCTTATCTTCAAACTTCCTGGGTGTAAATCATGGGTGCTGCATGCTCGTGTTAGGGCATGGTAGAGTTTTTCTTGTTCGCTGATGTGGTTGGCTGTACTCCATGTAGGCTTGTAAAAGTCTCAGAAGTTACTCTTCAGGGGTTTTCCAGCTAAATCTATAGCTTGCTAATGTCCCAAGGAAAGCTTGCTCTTGAACGAGATTTTGCAACCATTTAGTACTGATATTAGGAGTGTGCTTATGGTGCTGGAGGCTTTAAACTGATGTTATCCAGCATCCACAAAACCCCTTTGGGGGTGTATGGCTTGAAAACAACCAATGAGAGCAAAGCTCATTGAGACCAAACCTTTCTAAGCAGAGCTAGATGGTGGGATGGGAGGCAGAGAGAAAGAATTTCCTCTTTTTAGGACTTGTGGTGTTTTTAACACCATTTTTGTCCTAAGTTGATCACAGGAGCTAGTTTGGCCAAAGAACTCAGCTTGCAGTAGGGAACATACTTCAGCTATTTGGACAACAGCTTTCACAAGTTACCATGGAAATTGAGGTAACTACAGAATGCTGTTGAGAGTAAGATGAAAGATTTTGAGTATTTTTTTGACAAACCAAAATTTAAGGGTGTTGGATTTCCTCCAGCCCCAAGATAGTTCACACATAGGAAGTTTTCAAACTGACTTAATTTGGCAATTATTTTGTCATACAAATTTCCCTATCTGTATGTGAAAGAGGAAGCTTAACAGTTCATGAATAGAGATCCTACACCAAGGTAATCATAGAGTCATAGAATGGTTTGGGTTGGAAGGGGCCTTTAAAGATCATCTAGTTCCAACCCCTCTGCAGTGAACAGGGACACCTTCCACTAGACCAGGTTGCTCAAAGCCTTATCCAGCCTGGCCTTGAATGTTTCCAAGAATGGGGCCTCTACCACTTCTCTGGGCAACCTCTTGCAGTGTTTCACCACCCTCATTGTAAAAATCCTATATCCCTAATGCAGCTGAATGTGCTAAACTATCAGTCTTTTTGCTTAGCAATAGAAGCAGCCAAGTTTCTTGTTCTGTAGCACAAAACACAGCTGGAGCCACCTGGCAAGACCATGAGATGCAAAGGGAGAGGGTGGTAATGACCAGGTTTCCTGGATTTCAAACTGGAGCAGGAGCAAGGCTGGAGAGAGTCAGAGCTGGGCAGGAACCAGAGGTTCTATATTTTTTCAGGGAATTCCAAGATTCAAAGCGTGTTTCCATTTTGGATAAAAGGTCATCTGTAGGCTCTATGATTGCATAAACGTATCTTTTCTTTAAACAATCAGCCAGAACATCATACTTGGTCTTGTTCTGAATTTCTGAAAGTAGGATTGCCGCAAATAGGTTTGTTCGATCTGGTTTGTGCTGCAAAGGTAGCTTAGAGAAAACACATGGTTGGATTTTAAGAAGAGGTAGGCTAATCCAGGTGCTATTGAGTTTAGCTGAAGTTGTGGGTATTGAATATTTCTGAAAAATCATTTGAAAAAGTCTTTACAGAATTCAAGCCTTTGCCTGTAAAGGTCTTTGTTATTACTCTGAGCTTTAAAATCTCAGGTTTGCTTAGCAGTGTTATCTGTTGTATCTCAGCTGTGGCCTTTATTACTTTAAGAATTCCTCCTCTGTTTTCATGAAGTGCTGAGAACATAATCCAATTAGCAGAATTAGGGGAGTTGCTCTTGAAGTGTTATTACATGAGACTGACCGTGACCACCTGCAGTCAACCTTGTGAAGAAGAGAGATACTGTACTTTATTACATTAACACTTAATATGAAATTTGGGAAGGAGGGGAATGGGAATTGCAGAGAGTTAACATCTTTGGAGAGAGAGTTAATGAGGATGAGTGTTTTCCTTAAACTTTGCGAGGAAGGAGGGACACGTACAAACTCACTGTAAGGCTGTAGGGTGCTGGCAGTCTTCACCAGTAACCTGCTGCATGGGAAAACATCTCCTAATCCTGGGTGTGGAAGAACATTTCTGTGCACAAACACAATGAGCGGCTGGCACTGGCCCTGACCCCTGGTTTATACAAGAGCACAGCTTTTTCCTTCTGTGGAACCTGGGGATGGCCTTGCAGTGGCCATCTCCTTTAAGCATTGAGTTTTAAGGTTTACTACACCCCAGCCTTGTTGCTTTCTAGCTGTCTTGGAATCATGCTTAATGGCAGTAAAGATGAAAGTAAATGTAAATGAGAATTTGCTTACATAGCACAAATGTTGGCAACACAATTACAAGGAATTGAGAGACAGGACTAAGAAGAAAACTGTTCTTTTATCCACCCATACTTAAATGAACATCAAGAGGTTTTTCTCTGTGCAGTGAAAAACGTTTTACCAAATGTGTTGCTTGGGATCCTTTCGGGGTATAAGGTTTATACTTAATTTATTCCCTGTGGTTCTATTTAGAAGGTAATTTAATCAAAATGTTGATTTCAATCTTTTCCCAAGGGTTTGCCTCCCATCTGCCACCTCTTTCTGATATACTTATGTTTTATGGGCAGGGCTAGGTGAAGCTGTCTTCTGCCCAGATGATAAAGAGGCTCTGTTAGCAGCTCTCCTTAGCTGCAAGGAAAAATCCAACTTACTGTAAGCAAAATACTCTTGTCAGCCTGATATAGTCACACTCATAGCTCAAGGCTAAAAGCTTTTTTTCACATGCTGAACCTTACATTTGTATCAATGTTGAAGTGTACATTCGACTTTATCTCTGCAATCCTATTTCAAATATGCACATGTATGAAGACATATGTATGTGCAGTATGTTTAGTGCTTGGTGTTGCCTGTCATTGCTGCCAGTGGTAAACATCTTGGTATGATAACATGTTAGTACCCAGTCCATGGGATGGCTACAATGTAATTTAATAAATATTCAGATTTCGAAGGGAGACATTCCAGCAGGCATGGTGGCTCCCAGAAGAAATCAGAAAATGCTGGATATGGAGGGAGACTTAGGTTTTTTTGTGGGTTTTTGGTGTGTGTGTGTGGTTTTTTCTTTGGTGGTATTTTCTGTTACTAATTTTTAAAATTATTTTCTACTTTTTTCTGATTACGTAATTTACATGGAAATAAACTCATTGCTAGTTTAGGGTTAATCTGTTCCTGATACTTACTGCTTATCTACCTCAGAAGCTCAGTCATAGTATTTTATTTGCAGATCTAATTATCTCCCATAGCAACTAATTGTGATTTATTAATAATAATACTATTAGTAATTGAAACAGAGTGATGGGGAAAGTATACTATGTATCAGACATGCTGATAACATTGTTACCAAATAAAAGGCCTTTCAAATATTTTTGAGGAACCAACAGGTGATTTTAAGGCAATGATTGTGTAGGGAGATGGGAGATTTTCTAGGCTCTTCCTACAAAACAATGTGTTTAACTTTTGTACAAAATTTATTTTGTGCGATGCTTGATCAAAAACTCATTGAGAACAGTGATTTTGGTAGTCTTGGGATCAAGTCCTTGTTTACACAATTTCTGAACCCACAGTCAAGCAATCATCCAGATTTTACAAGCTTTCATAAAGGAAAAATTCAATTATAAATAAACTAATTTATTTAAATCTGCTGTTGTGATGAGGAACAATAAATTGGAAGATTAAGGATTGGTTTTAACTGTGGAATTTATTCACTAGTCCTATAAACTAACTAAGGAACAGATTTCCTGTCTCCTTTGAATTATCAAGGCCTGTTTATTCAATGAATTTTTGTCTAGGGTCCACAAATCCGAAGTCTTATACATTTGCTTTAGAGGCAAGGGAAGTCAGAGCTAATCCTGATTGGATTTTCACATGTAAATCCCAGGGATTGCAGGAGCCTTTCCAGATTTGGTGTTTGACATCTCTCCTGAGTAAAGCTTGCAGAAGTGGGGATTGAGGCCTAGAAAACACCCCAACATTCACCTTGAAATGTTTTTCTACTTAACGACTCACTTGTGGGTTTGAAGTGGGGAACAAGAGTCTGCTGGGGCCGGTGGAGAGAAAAACATGAGTCTTGAGAATACCGAAGTGCCAGAGAGGCTACCATAAATCTGCCTCTGAACTTGCAGGTCTTGTTTGGTCAAGAAGGCTGCTCCTCCTGTGCAGTCCTCTTCTCCCTTGCGCTCCACAGCAGTTGTTCTTACTGCAAAGCACAGGGGACTGCTGGTAATGCACCAGCATGTGTGTGCGATGCGAAAAACGTGCTCTGCCTCAGACTGTGGAGTCACCGTGGCTCCTGGCAGAGCTGTGCTTGTGTCGAGTTCCCTAACACTTGTAAGGTGGAAGAGATTAAAAAAAAAAAAAAAAAGGTGGATTCATTATATTTCTTGTAGCAATCAATACCCACACAAGTGACCCTGGGCAATAAGTTCCTACCAGTAAGTGTTTACTCCGAATAGAAATCCCTCTTCCTCTAGCTTGCCCCAAGTAATCCCACTGATCCTTCATGCCACGGTAAGTTCAAAGGCTCAACTGATACACACCATATCGCTCTTTTTCCAGGCTGCTGCTTTAAGACGCAGGAGAGGGAACCTGTCCAGAGATTAGATTGCCAGCCTTGAACTTGGGAAATTGCATTCAGTTTTGTGTTCTGCAGTTGATTACTTATAAGAACTGAGGGAAGTAGTTTAGTGTCAGATTCTTCAAGGTATAACACCTATTTGTTTTCCATGGAAACTGGTTAAGGTTAGATATTAAGTATCTTGACATTCTCTGAGGGGCATTTGAGTTCGTACTTGAAAAATGGAGATGAGATGATTAATATACTTGATAAATGTGCTAACAATTGTGAAGTTGTCATACCTAATAGGTATAGAAGTCATAAATTTAGCTCAAATAGGACTACATGGTTCCTGATGTTAATTTGACCTTTCCATCTTGTTTGATAGGATGGTTTTGGCTGTAAGGATGAACTTCTTGTAATATTGAGATCAATGGTGAGTTTTATTATTGACTTCTGTGGATCCACATACTCTTTAAAGGATTTTATTTACATATTTCTTTTCCCATAAGAATTGAACTAATACCTACTTCACTAGACCTGTAAGTTAACCGTACAAAAGAAACAATCAGCATCAGTCAAGGTAATGATGACTTTGTCTAGATGGAAAAATACTGTACCGTACAGACAGCACACCAGCACCCAGTGGCTACATTTTTCTCTAGAGCTTGAGAGATTTACATTCAATCATCCTTTCAGGACTAGAAGCAGTCTAGCCAGGATAAAGTGACAGTCTTAATATACTTCTCAGAAGGGTTTTAGTTGCTTTAGCTCTTAGACTGAGTTCATTCAGGGTCTCTGTGTGGCTGATATTGTGCCATGAAGATGTGTCCTGAGATACTGGACAGAATTCAGTGTGAAAATAAGGATTGCATGTGGCCATAAGCTAATCACTTTCTCCTTAGGGCTTCACTGACTGAAACATGGAAGGCTTCTGCCTCTGAAACTTCTCAGGACTTGTTGGTTGTTTTATTCCTTTCATTTGACCTCTGCTGTTTGTTTGCTGCCTTCCCCTTCTGGGGTTGTCCTCTTCTACTTGCCAGACATTAATTTTCTGCCTCTTCTCCTTTCAGGAACAGGGTAGCATTGCTTCCTCTTCATTTCATTGTGCACAAGTATCACAGGGGACACCATTAGCGGGAGAATTTACAACCCTGCACAAAACATTTCTTATTCTTTACTTGCTACTGGAGAAATCAGTATAGGAAAAGTGGCGCAAGAATTTTCTTTTTGCCTACAACTTTTCTTTTCCGCTACTGAATATAAATAAGATTAAATTGGTTGATTCATACCTTTTCCACCCAAGACGCATTGACTTAAATTAATACACTTGTCAGAATAGAATTAAATGCTCTGGTCGTGATGAATCAAGAGAACCCTCAACCTCACCTTCTGTGAATTTTAAGAAAGGAATATTTATTTTTCTTGCATACTTTCATTCTAGAAAAGAACTGGAATTGTTGCATGGTACCACTTGCATTGTGCTGAATCAATCACAAGAAATAAATAGTGGTGTCAAACTGCGTCTTTTAGGACCTTTGGTATTTTATCTCAGCTTACAGATGTAAGCAGTTTTTGAGCAAGTGAGAGATTGCTATGGACTGGTCAGCAGAGGATCTGGGCAATCAAAAGCCAGTGCAAAGCGCCATTGGCAAATAAAACAAGTCAGCTCTCTATTCATTTTCTGTAAGTGTTTTCAGCATCAAGCAAATAGGATCTGTTAATAACAGGCAGATTTTGTAATGAAGGAATCCTGATTTAACCTTTTTGAGCATAATAACCATTGCTCTTAGTGTTGAGAGTTGGTCAGATTCTGATTTAAGAGGATTGTTGATGGAGAAGGACACTCAGTTATACCTTAGTCTGCAAAGGCTGTGAGGAGAGAGGAAATTAAGGGGACCAGGAGGACAAGTGATTAAAAAAACTACAAAAAGGAAAAATGCATGTGCACAGAATTTCCCAGACTGCCTTAACATTGTACAAATTCAATATTCAGAATTATTCCATGAATAATTCAAGCAAACATATCCCAGTGCTATAACCATTTCACTGGGTATTTGCTATTTCGGGGCTTGTGGTTGGTCACCTATTTTCATGCAATATCAGTCTCTGCATACATGATTCTGTCGTGCTGCTCTTTTGGGTGAATATATTTGACTACTTGCCAAGCTTTCCCTTGTGCAAATACATTTTGTTTTCAGCAGTGTGCATACAAAACCCAAACAAATACTGTCAGGAGGAATGTCAGTACCAATGAAATGTATCTCTACAGCATTTTGTTGTCTTACGGTGCTCCAATTGTAATAACTACATTTCCAAGGAGACAGGACACTACCCCTCAAAGTTACTCCCTGAGTCAACTTTGGGCAGTTCCAGAGGGCTGCCTGAAGCCCTCTTGGCAGTTCTGAAGGCAGCGAGCAACCCAGCAGCACTCCCTAGCCCTCACTAGCCCAGGAAGCAAAAAGCCATGCTGTGAAGCCCAAATGCTGGTTCTGCGGACCATAGGACAGAGCTCACCTGGCTGCAGGCATTAAAATAGTCAGGGTTGGTGTTTTATTATGAATTGTTAGAAAATTAAAAATAGTTATTTTCCTGTTTCCCTCCTCTTTATGTATTATTCTGTCCTTGCTCTCGGTTAGATTTATCTATTTGGGGGAAGGAAAAAAGGAAATTACCCCCATTGTATGGACATGGCTTCTTATTTCTCTGCTCTATCATATGCATTTGCCATCCTGGCAGCTTGGAGACTTCTCTGGTGCAATTCCTTGCCATCCAGCATCAGGCAATAACGCTCCCTGTTACGGCCATGCAGCACTGCCCAGCCCCCAGGTAGCGGCATGCAGGGCTGCAGATGAAAGGGACATTAATAAGCCCGGTGAATTTTCCTGTTTTCTCCAAAGGCGAATTTAGCTGTGTTCTCTCCCGCTGTGAGAAATGGTAATGAGGCAATCGATCGTAAGCAGGTGCAGTGAGGAGCTGCTTGGTGTAGAGCGAGCCTTTGCACTCCACTGCCATGCTCGGCGTCTGAATCTTAATATCGTTCCAGAAAGAGTGACAGAATAATAATTACCATCTCATGTTAAGGTAGAAACCTGTTAAATTCAGAACCTTCTGGAATTAATGACGTTCCCTTCATAGGTTCATTGCGTTTGCCAAGCTTCACTTCAGGAATTCCTCGAGCAAGGAAATGCATCTTTAGGAAATATTTATGTAATGAATTATTTACTTGTTGTCTGAAGTTTTTACACCATTTTATAAATCTTTAAGTACTTAGAGGTTTTGTGGATTTTTTTTAACCATTCCACATTTTATTTAATTAAAAAACAAACAAAAAAAACCCCCACCAAACCTGGATTGTGTCTTGTGTCTACCTTTAGTCCAACTTGGTGCTGTGGCCTCAAATCACCTTGTGCAGGAAGGCTGGAGCAGAAAACACATGTATTAACACATGTACACAACCCTTTGTAATTCTAGTTTACTTAGCCCATACACAAAAAGCTAACCCTCTGGGTAGTTGCTGAGTTTCAGTAGGACAGCAGTCCCCCTCTGCGGAAGGGGAGAGAGGACTCCCTGGGGTTAAGAGCTGGCTGGGGATGATGCTGCTACTGCCTGGGCGAGGGCATGGCACAGTGCAGGGATACACCGCCTCTTACTCCTGCATTCCTAATCTTGCAGAGAGGATTTTTTTTTATTCATTCTCTTTTCCTCCTTTGCACTTTCACCATATAGGAGATGGTTTGTATAAATTTAATACAAGTTCTTTGTTCCCTTTTTTTATGGCTTCTTCGTTAAGACTTAAAGCAAGCCTTGCCCAGCTCTCAGCATTGCATTCCATTACTGACCATCCTCAACCACTCATATTGTGCTTTTGCCTCTGCAGTCATCCTGTGCCTGTGCTTTCAAGGCCTGTGCTGTCATCCTATGGGTGTATTCTCAGGAGCCCCTGTGACAACCTGCTCAAAAATCACTAAAAAGAAAAAAAGACACAAAGCCTCATCTATTCATTTGTCTTAATCCAGGAAACTTCTACTCGGCTTTAAATATATGCTGAAGTATCTTTTTCAGTATTTGATTTTTTTTTTTTTCACGTTGCCACTGGATTGACATCTTTTTCCTCTTCCTCTTTGAAAGGATTTTATCTGATCTTTTCTGTGTTCTTTGTACCTAGAAGCTTCCACAGAAACCTCTCGAGCTGACGAAACATATGTACACATGACTCAAAACCAATCTGCTGCTCTGTCACCTGAAAGACTTTGCACAGAAAGCTAATGCATAATTTATAGTAGAGACATGGCATTTCATGTTTGGAAGCAGTAGGTTTTTTTACCTCAGCTCTACAAAAGGGAATGTGCTTTTCCTGGACCAAAGAGCCTAAAATCTAGTCTTAGCACTGCAGATACCAACTCACAGGCTTAACTTGGGCAGGCCAACGTCTGCTGCGTACCTCGTAGGCTGGTCATGCGGTGCCTTGAAGGCCGTGTCACTCTGTAGCTCCAGCAATGGATGCTTCGCTTTTTGCCTGCCTAAATTAAGCCCAAGCCTGTAGGTCTCACCTGCCATTATGGGATGCAGTGAGGAGAGCCCCCAGCAGCCTGGTCTGCCTGCTACGAGTAACCAGTAACGTGAATGTGAATATAAATTGTCTTCATGCCTTTTTTTCAGGACTTCTGCAAGCAGCAGTTTAAATGCAGCCCATTACCACGGCACTTCTAAATGGGCTCCTCAGAGCAAGCGTAGTCAGATGAGGCGGCAAGTCCCTGGGGCGAAGGTGCACCCTCTGCACAGCACCTTCCCACAAGTTATGTAGAACAAACACCGTGGACACAGCGTAACTGGGAGACAAATATGTCAATTCCAGATTGAAGGGCGCAGAGGTAACTTAGCCTTGGCAAACCCACTGTCTAAAGGGAGGGTCTCCAAACTCTGTTCTCCTGCTGTTTTACTCATGGCAACAGTGGGAATAGATGCTGGTGACAGGGTCCTTAAGACTTTAACCTACATTCATTACCAAAGAATATAAGCGAAATCTACGCTTATCTACGCTTTATCTACGAAAACAGACACTCAGATTTTGTGTTCTCTGAACAAGTGACATTGTCTTTCTCTTTCAGTACCATGCTGAGGATGTTATCTGTGACTCCTTGGTTTCCAAAGGGAAAAGTTCAATAAATATAAATCCAGTTTTCTGTCCTTCATTATGGATTTGTTGCAAAGCAGCTGCCTATGGCACCAGACCCAGAGTGGGTGAACCCACATTACGTCCCGAGATATACAGTTTTGACTTACGCTTTCATTATAAATCTGAAATACATGAAGTGAAACCCTCACCTGCCTTGTGTGCCATGTGCTGAATAATATATTAACCTAACATTACGTTTCTAAATCTAAACTTGTTCTTTTGGGGAACAGCTGCTTACAGCAGTGTGAGAAAGGAAGGGAGGCTGCTGGTGCGTGTGTGTTACCTGGCTTACTGTGAAATCATCTTTCCAGTGACTGGTTGTCCTCTATCCATGTTTTAGCCAATGGCTACAGTGCCTTTTGACAGGAATATTTCTGCTTTAATACTGCCTTACTATGTACTACATGGAATATTTTTATAAAATATGACTAAGCATAGACTTTCAATATGTACTGTTACACATCCAGCAGCTATTCTGTTTCATCCTAAACAGGAAAACGTTTCTCTATTGGTTCTTCCTTCTCCTTGCTTCCTCTTTGGACCTTTCCAGTGAACTGTAGCACACTAATTTGAGTTTCACCAGACCATGAAACGTTGTTCTTGGTCACTTTATCCCCTCCCAGGTGGTCTTAAGCAAGTCTTAATCATTGTCAAATTCTTTGGCTGTCGTGTGCTGACCAATAGGCTAATAACTACTGAAAATATCTTACCTTGTTATGTTACTCTACTTACAGTTTTCATGCCAGTACAAAAATAATGTTCTTAAACTCTTGCATGAATATTAAAATGCTGTGCTTGTTGTCTTTAATTCATAATTCCTCTTACTGCTCTGTTGCTTCTCTTGTTAACTGTTGTGTCAGGAAGACTTCTGGTTTGGCTGTAGTACACACTGTTATTCATTTTTTCATGAAACACTTAACTGGAAGGTTTGACTGGGTGCTTTTCAAAGAGATCTCCCACTAAGCCCATAAAGGTGCTTACTTTATTAATTGATTTATTTCTACATAAGATAGAGCTATTCTCAGATGCATCCCTAGCAGGGAGCATGAATGGGGCAGGACACAGGTCTTTACCCAGTGGCAAATGCTGCTCTCAGTCCCCCAAGCCCCAGACATGGACCATCATCAAGATGGAGATGGATCATTACTGCTGGAAGCAGAGTGCTATAAAGACTCCTCCTGCATTAATAACTGTTCTGTAAGCTCCCATTCATTATTCTTTGTCTGTACTGTGTATGTATATTTTCTGGTGAAGACAATATGGAATTTTTTTAGAGATCATTTCTCAGAGAGAAAAAAACCAGGTTTGCCAAATACCCATGAAAGGGACTGAAACATGTTTCCACTCATGTTGTTCTTCCTGATGCTGGTAGCAGTTCACAACTCCCAGCGGTGGCCTCGGTGGTGGCAGGAATGGCCGTAGGAGCTGCACGAATGGGAGCAGAGAGAGCAGTGGGAAGCTGTGCTTGTCTCCTGAACCATCACGTCTTGCCTACCGGAGAACATTCAGCATTAAGAGTGAGGGCACACAAAAATTGAAAGGAACCCAGATAACTTTGAAGCTAAAATGACTTATGTATTTTGAAATGAAGTATGTTGCAGCACTGCACTGATAAATAACCTCTGAAGGCCAAGGCAACACTTGTGTTAGCAAAATGCAGCCACTGTTTGTCAGTCAAGCTCATTTTTAAAAAGTTTTGGGGAGCACCTGTCTGCCTCGCTAGCAGTATATCATTGGTATGTGTGGCCAGAAACCTAGGGAGAAAAAGTAAAAGACAGAGGGAGAGAAAGCCACCATCATATTTGGGTTCTAGACACATAGATCATATTCCAGAATTCATCACATGTAATGCTGTATCCTTCCTTTTGTATTTCCTTCCACAATCAGCAAGCACAAAACAGCACACAGCTGCTTTGGATTAATCTGATGCTTTAGCATCTTCATTTTGCTAGGATAAAATGATGTTACCTTGGCATTTCAATGACTGATAGATCTGGGCAAATCCTGCTTTGGTGGTGGGTTTTTTGTGTGTTTGTTTTTTGTTGGTTGGTTGGTTGTGTTGGGTTTTTTTGTCATTGTTCAGAGGCCAAACCAAAACAGCAGAAAAGAATTGTCTTTGGTCAGAATTTTCTAAAGTTTTCTTTGGCAAAATGAAACCAAATAGCTCATCATAGCAAAACCTTGAATGAACCAAAATGATTCATTCCATCAAAATTGAATGTTTTGTGTTCTGATTATTCTTGTGGGGGTTTCTTTGATTGAATGACACTTTGATTGAATAAGTTGCAAAATTTTATTTGCAAACCATTGGAATGGAAAGATTTGCCATCTTCAAAATTCTATTCCTGTACTCTCCTTTCAGCCAAGAATTTAGCTGAATTCAACCTGAATATACTCATTGTTTCCATTTTTTGGGGGCCAGATAGACTGCTTGTGGAAAAACATCCTCCACATCTTTTCCTCTTGCTATTGAATGGATTCTTGAGTTTTCTTCCTGCCCTGTCAGTATGATATTCTCATACTTTTGCAGGTTTTCTTTGACTTTGCTTTTTTTCTGATGAAGAACACCGCAATTTTGTTCCCTGATGATCTAAATGTTCCTGCCATTTGCTCTGTGTCACTGTTCAGATTCTTCATTAGCTGTGACTTGGCCCTCCCCTGCTTATTCTGCAATAGAGTTACAGGCTAACGGGACTGAGGCAAATTCTGTGCCTTTGCAGAGTGGATGTTGCTGGCAGTACACTTTCCTTGTACATTTGCTTTGATTTGCCTTTGGAAAATATGCTGCTTTTTTTCCACTCCCCCAAAAAAAAGCCCTTTCCCCTTTTCATTAAGTGACATTAAGTTAAAGCAGAACTGTGAAACTGGAAGGAGAGATGAATGAAAGGTTTATATTTAGATTGGCATGTTGCATGCTCTTGAAACACATCTTGCCTTGATGATGCTTGGCTCTGCCAGGGAAGCCTGCAGTTCTCCAGGCAAGAGAACATATCTGCCCAGAAACATTTCTGCTGGAGTTTGTTTGTTCCTTGGCCCAGAAGCTTGGTAATCTGGGCTTTTCCCAAAGTACATGTACTTGTGGGCATAGACCACTGTAGCGTACCCAGTGCATTTGGAAGATGTCTCTTTTCTGGTTTTATTATGGAAATAAGAATTTTCATTAAGAATTTCCAATGAACTTCTCTCCAAAGCTGGAATCTGGGGTTATTTCCCAAACTCTGCACAACTGATATCCATCCATCCATCCACCTTTAATCTTCTGCATGTGCATTGTAAGTATCCAGTAATCAATATGATTAAAATGAAATTATTTTGGGAGGATGAATGCTGCCTTCAATGCTTGTAATTTGCCCCTTCCAACCTTGAAAAAGTGACCCTTTTGAATGAGGCTTTAAAAACCTGCTTTGTCTGCAAAAGTGAGTTTTAAATATTCCAAAAAAAGCTCATTTCCTGTGTCATGTGCATGAAAACATACTATTTAGTTTGTTGGGGCAAGGGAAGTGGAGGTTTGAAAATAATGCTGCATTTATATATAGAGTTAAATAGGCTTGAAAATAATTCTTGTAAGAATTTTATTTACATGACCAAAATTAATCAAGGTCTGATTGTTTGAAAACTACCGTATGGTATGTCAGTAATACTTTAACAAGCGAACTAATCAACTGTTCCTCCTCCTGCCTAGAACTGATGAAAGAAAAAGATTCTTATTAATTCTACTTTTAATTGCTTGGGAGCCATGCAAATGCTTGCTGGTGAGAGCCAGATGGGTCTCTGGATAGTGAGATTCTTTTATAGGCTCATCCCTCATTACTATTGCTTCCCTCCTAATGGGGAGATTGTTCCCACCAATCCTATTTCTGGCTGCACTGCCGTTCTCTGAGGCAGCTGGAGTAGAGTCACGGCTGGCATGTCATTCTGGTGTCCACCACTGGATACTGACATGATGCAGAGTAAACCCCCCATCTGTACCCTCGCTGCTGCCAGGGGTGCAACCTCACACCTGACTGAGGATCTCTACTTGTGCCTGGTGGCTGGGCCCCTCCTTGGCAGCTCGGCAGAAGGGAAAGGGAGCTGGGATATGTTGGTCCATGTGACTGGCCTGGTGCAGTCTTCTGGACCTCTCTGAACTCGGTCGCTTGGCCAAGTACAGCAGGCTTTTGGTTGGATGAAGTTTTCCTCTGTAGCTTAGCAAACCTAGAAGTTGCTTCATCTTGGATGTGTTTTGGGTGTAGCTACACCCGTTATGGTTTGGGTTTTGTTGGTGTGTGGGTGTTTTTTTGTTTGTTGGTTTGGGGTTTTTTCCTGTTTTGGTGGTGGTGTGGGTTTATTTTAATGGCAATTTCCTTCCATCTGTGTCTAGGATAAATATGTCTGCATCCCCTAGCAGGCCTCCTGCAGAGCTTAGCCTGATCGCTAAGGATGGACTGGCAGTCACCTCTTGCAGATCCTCTTACTGGTTACTCAACTGGTTGTTTCTCTGTCATCTTTAAACCTCAAATTCCCATAGAATCTTTGAACTTCTGATTCACAGCTGGTGAGTTGATGTTGCCTGGCTCACTCCTCCTTGCCCTTTTGCAACAAGTTGCCTCCTGGGATCTTAGGTCATCAAAACCCTCTTACCTCCTTGTTTTCTTTGAAAATGTTTATTTCCACTTGGCTACTTCTGTAGACTTCAGATTTGACAGATGAGAGTTCACAGTCAGGGAAACGCTTCACACCAGGGAAAGCCAGTGTCTTCAGGAGTCAGTTGTCTTGGCCACCTTTGGTTACGCTTCCAGCAGGATTGTCTACATCCTGGGCTGAGCGTTGGCCTGCATCCATGTGCACTGACCTGCTACAAGGTCCAGGGCCTGGTGTGTTGGGTTTGTGTTGTGGGGATTTGGTAGCAGGGGAAGGACCACAG
>NW_010236915.1:0-4836 GCF_000690775.1 Eurypyga helias
GAGCAGGCCTGGCAGATGCGCTGCTGGGGCCGGGAAAAGGAAGGACAATAACCCAACTGACTCCGTAAGGCTGGGAGGTCGCAGCTCCTCTGGCAGCATCTCCTCCCGTGAGCTGTTTTTGCCGTGCTGCTGCCCACCCCAGTGCCCCCCCCAGCACCCAGTGCCACCCCAGCACAGCTGGGCGATGCCCCAGCAGCTGGCAGGGAGCTGGCAGGCCCTTATCACTACCGTGTGTGGCAGAGGCAGGGGACATCCCAACCAGGGGGTCCGCCTTGCAGGCAGGCACGCGGGCCTCGGCAGGAAGAAGCCCCAGAGGGGCCGGAGGGGAAAGCACAACTGCTTTGGGGGTGCAACGGGTTTGCTCCCTGTGGGGCAGGATCTACCAGAAGCTGGGGATAGGGCCACAGGGACACAGGAACAGCGCTCCCACATGGCCCCTCAGCAAGACCCCAGCAGCGGGGAGCCATCTCCAGCCTGCTCAGGCTCCAGCCGCCTTCCCTTCTTGCTGCCAAGTACAGGGGAGGTTTGTCCATCTTTGGCTTAGACACTGAGCACCTAAACCAGCAGACCAACGCCAGGAAGGGGCCAGGACAGCCTTGGGCTCTGGTGCTGCCACACTCCTCCCGAGAGAAGTTACGGGATACAGGCTCTGCACCTCACACCAAGAGGGGCAAGAAGCCACACGCAGGTTAAAGGCAGCTGAGGATTCCCACGTGACCTCCAGCCAAGCTGGCACATACCCTGCCTGCTGCCTTCCCCGGTCACACTAAAGCCCATCACCAGAGGAACTCGCAGGAACCGCAGTGGGGGCAGGTGCTTCAGCAACACCCTTGGGCGGGTGCGACGGAGCTGCTCGTTTCTCGCTCCGTGCAAGGCCTTTCCCCGAGCCCCACGTGCCAGCTGACCCACCTGCATGCACGGAACACTCAACTGGCAGAGCTGAGGCGCTCGCTCTGCCCCACGGCATCTGGGTCACCTCCACGTCACCTCCTCGCCAGCACGGCCCCGGGAGAGGGGCGGTGAGATGTAACGCTGGAGAGGCACTAACTCCCCTAAGGCCAAACACTTCTGACCGTAACAGCACCGACGCTGGGAATAAAGGAAAACGGAGGTACTCTATTCCATACAGATCCCTAGAAGCACTAATAGCCCTGGAGAGGCCACCTTGGGAGGCCTGGAAGAAGGCAGCCTGGCTGGGGGGACCCCGGGCAGCAGCAGTGTGCCCAGGCCGTGAGGAAGGCCGGGGCGGCATCACCAGAGCGCAGCCACACAGGGGGTGTGATCCCCCCTCCTTTGCCCGGCACTCACGACACTACATCCAGATGCTGCATCCAGGCACGGCACCCGAGATACAGCCGCTGGTCTGTGAGCTAGCTAGCTGGGATGTGAAAGTTGTCAGATGGGTTTATTCACTCTCAGGAAGCGGCAGCTTTCGGGAGACCTAGCAGCACCCCTTTCCCACACCCCCCAGACCTACGACACGGCTACTGAGAAGACGGAGCCAAGCACTTCGCTGAGAACAGGATAATGAACATGGACTAAAACCAGGCAGGTTTCCTGGAGGAGGGAAAAAAGACAAAACAGGAAGTTTTGTCTTGAGAACCTGAAGCAGTGGAGCAGAGGCCAAGAGAAGTCGTGGCATCCATCCGTGGGCATTCCCGGATGCAGCTGAAGAAGCCCTGGGCAACCTGGTCTGAAGTCAGTGCTAGCCCTGCTCTGTGCAGGCGCTGTGCCAGAGCTCTCCCACCCAGGTTGGTGCTGGATAAGACCTGGAGCAGAGCCAGCAATGCCGGGTAGGCTCTAGAGGAGAGCAGGAGCAGGTGCCAGGACAGGGACAGCTGCCAACACCTTGTGCATCTGCACGACAGACTCGTCACCACCCGGGCACAGTGTAAACCACAAGTGACGAGGACATTTCTGCCCTAGAAGCATTACTTCCTTCAGTTTGGCTCTGCTCTGCTGCCTAACAGCACCGCTGCACCGCCAAGGCAGGTGCTGGGAAGAGGAGGGGCCGCCTTTCAGGCCGGGGCAGAGCGAATCCCAGTGCCAAAGAGCACGTCTGTCCGGCAGTCACAAGCTCTTCTGCGAGGGCAGACGACGCTTGTCTTTGATAGCGTTCCTCTTCCTCTTCTTGTTCAGGAAGCTCTCCAGCTTTCCACTCCTCTTCAGCTCTGCGTACTTCTCGGCTAGCTCCAATTTCCGCTGCTCAGCTGCCGAGGGGAGGGGAGCGAGGTTTTAAACCGAAGCCCAGATCATCTCTACAGACCAGCCCCTCTCCCTCCCAGCCTCCAGGCCTGGATTGTCCCTTGAGTACCAGCATTAGAACAATCCCACCCCCGCCAGCTCCGCGGAATATTATGGACAACCCGCTTCCACGTGCTCCCTCTAGGCCTCCCTGCAGCGCGTTCACACCGAGCACTTACATTTCTTTAGGAAGAAGGGTTTCTTTCCCTGCTTGGCCAATTCCCTCTGTTGTCGCTTCAAAGACAGCTGCCTCTCCCTCAATTTCTGCTGTTTCTCCTGTGCCTGTTCTTGCTGCATCTGCGTGGACAGGACGGCCTGTGTCAGCCACCGTCTAGGCAGGCCTCAGGCCACACACGCTCTCTCCCAGCGCACCGCCTCTCCGAGGAGACGCCGTGCTGAACTCACCATGCGGTTCAGGAGCTGCTGGAGTTTCTCCTTCCGCTCCACGTCCCGGCATTTTTTCAGCTGCTTCTGAACCATCTGAAGAAGAGAGCAGAAAGCTGCGTGACCGCCCGCCCGCCACCACCACCGCGAAAGGCCTTTGCAGAAGCTGCCCCTGTCACGCAAGGTTCTGGCCAAGGCCAGGCATGCAGCATCACCTCCTTCTCCTGCTTCTTGATGCTGTCCAGGAAGCTGTACGTCTTCATAAATATCTCAGGCTTATACTCTCCAGACAGGTCATCAAACCGAGGGTCTCTGTGGATCTGAGGGCAGGGAAGGCAAAGGTAAGAGCTGCGGCCAGGGTTACCCTAGGAGCAGCGAAATCAAGGAACAGCAGCCTGAGGGCTGCTCCAAACACCTGCAATTCCCAAAGCTGGTGGAACAGGTGCTGTCAAGGTGATGGATTTGGGATCTGGTTGGAACTAGATGATATTTAAGGGCCCTTCCAACCTAAACCATTCTGTGATTCACACCTATCTAGGATTTCACAGATTACCTGGGTCAGGGCATACAAAAAGAGAGACAAAGAGATGCCTGACTTTGGAGATCAGCATATTAAGACAATCCAGGGAGGATAAATCAAAGTTATATTCAGATTAGAAACTAAACGGACATTTCAACTTGGAGTGCGGTTAGTGCTGACCGAGGAGCACAGCTTGCAGCATAACCCTTGCTGGCGGCAGCCGTTACGTCTTCCGGCAACCCTCGGGTCTCCCACGTTGGAGCTACCCCTCAGGTTGTGCATCACGCAGGGGGCAGCTGCTCCTCCACCCAAGCTCTTGCTCTTCCCAGAGACCTGCCGGCACGGCCTGTGCTCACCAGCCAGCGGTGCAAGCCCCATCCTCCGGAAACGGCCCCACGACCCCGTCTGTGCCCCGTTGGCATTGCTAAGGGAAGGCAGGTCCCGCTCCGGGGACGGGGAGCACCCACCTTCTTCGGAACAGAGACGACCCGTCGCAGAAAAGGTACAGGTTTCTTGGCAGACATCTCCAATGGCCTGAAAAAGAGGAAAAATGTACTCAGGAGGAGCAGAGGACAGAAGGAGGCCCTGGCTGAGGTTAGCCAGACCCTGAGCAGAACATTACTGCCGAGTGAACGCTCTCCCATTCAACCCTCAGCAGGCTACCTACAGACAGCAACAAGGTGACTCGGCCCAGAGCCAGACAAGGCTGCGATAACCCAACGATCTGTGATGAAAAACCTATCGTGGTTAGAACAATCCTGCACAAAACTTGATACAGCCCCACTCTATCAAGTGAAAACCCACCACCTGCACCAGTAAACACAATTATTCGCCTCTCTCTCCGGGTTTTCCCTCATCATGCAACAACCCTCTTCTATTCCTGGCCCAACAGCTCATCCACTCTTGACCAACACGCTGAAAAGGGAGGCCAGAGTTGGAAATTTCTGCACCGACCCAAGTTACAAAGACAGGCAGGTTCTACTGTGGGCAGGCTTGGCGAGAAAGCGCACTGTAACACAAGTAAAGGGCAACCCCCAGGAGTAAGGGCCGTACAGCTTGTGGCACTGTGCTGGTTTTACTTGGGACAGAGGTAATTTTCCTCACAGTATCTAGTATGAGGCTGTGTTTTGGTTGTGTTGAGAAGAATATTGATATAATACTAATGTTTTCAGTTGTTGCTAAGCAATGTTGACATCAAGTCAGGGATTTTCATTTTCCCATACTACACCTGTGTTCCCAGCTTTGTGTTCCTGCTCTGCAAGAGGGGACCCAGCCAGGACAGCTGACCCAAACTGACCCAAGGGCCTGTCGTGACAGGACAAGGGGTAACAGGTTTAAATTGAAAGTGGGGAGGTTTAGATTGGATATCAGGAAGAAGTTCTTCCCGGAGAGGGTGGTGAGGCACTGGCACAGGTTGCCCAGAGAAGCTGTGGATGCCCCATCCCTGGAAGTGTTCAAGGCCAGGCTGGATGAGGCTTTGAGCAACCTGGTCTAGTGGAAGGTGTTCCTGCCCATGGCAGGGGGGTTGGAACTGGATGGTCTTTAAGGTCCCTTCCAATCCAAACCATTCTGTGATTCTATGATATTGCATGCCATCAATGTCATGCTTGCTATAGAAGCTGAGGGGCGAGCTGGGATGAGAACTGCTGCTCAGAGACCGGCTGGGCATCAGTTGGCTGGTGACGAGC
>NW_010236915.1:4940-11097 GCF_000690775.1 Eurypyga helias
ATTATTAGACTGTTCTTAACCCACAAGTTATCTTTTTCCTCCAATTCTCTCCCCCATCCCACGGGAGGAGGGTGGGAAGCGAGCAAGTGCCTGCGTGGTGCCGAGTTGCTGACTAGGGCTATACCACGACAGCCCCTTTTGGTACTCAGTGTGGGGCAAAGGGCTGAGATAACAACAGATCTGACTACAGCACAAAGTAACTTTGTTATAAACATTAATTGTACTGGTTTAATGACAGCTGTTCTATCTGTCTGCGTGGTTGTGTCCTGTAAATCCTTCCATGCTGTATGTATTCCCTGCGGTGCTGCCCGTCACTTTGGGGAGAGGGATCAGGGTTATCATTTTGCTGTGTAACATCAGCCTATGATATGATATTACAGGTCAAGACACTAACTGGGTATCTTGACTCGGTGCTGCCATCAACTCCACAACTCAGGCACCATCCTTCGGAAATTATGGATAATCACAGTCTTTGCCTTTTCTCCTCAGAGAACCAATTCATGTGGGATACAGAGAGGGATGCTTTCTCCCACTCTTTCACCTTCCCTTCTCCTGCAGCCTAGTTACACCAGCTCTTGAGTATTCTGAATATCCCTGGGATGTTGAAGCCAGCATGCTCCTATTGCTGTGGCTCCTGAACGTGCTTCAGGTCTTGTCCAGGGTTAAGCAACTACTTAAAAAACCATCCGGAGATATGCCCCGAGGACAGGTGGGAGATCCCCCCCGAGGCCGGGTGGTCACGGGTGGGAGAGAGATCCCCCGCCGAGGCCGGGCGGTCACGGGTGGCACAGCACGCGGGGAGCACGGGCAAGTACTCAGAGAACTTTTCACCTCAGCGGTCTGGAACTTCACTGACAGGATCCTGATAGAGGGATAGAATGCTTGGAAGAAAAATGCCGTGGTCATTCCAAGGAGGCACAGCTTACCACACTGTGCCGGGCCCTGGCTAGTACCCACCCAGCACTGCTGAGTACCACGACAGGTACATAGGCCAGAGGAGACCTCAGGACCTTGAGGGCCACGGTGGCAACCAATTAAGTGAACAAGTTCTCCTAGCAACACAGGCCTTTGGCACTTGATGCTCTAGGTACACGAGGGGTCAGTATGAGGTGGCAGAACAGGGTAATATTCACCTCGTGTTACTTGGGTGCCACATCCTGCGATTACATGAGGTGAGTTATTAGAAACGTGAGAGAAACCAGCAGCCGAGTACCCACGTCGGGGGAGTTACGCCCTCATCCAGCAACACAACCGCCCGGGGCAGGAACATCAACTGCCCTGCAGGCATAAGGAACCTTTCCAAATCCCACTTTGGGGCAGCGTCCAGCATATTTCAGAGAGTTGGGCTTGTTCAGCCTGGAGAAGAGAAGGCTCCGGGGAGACCTTATAGCACCTTCCAGTGCCTGAAGGGGCTACAAGGAAGCTGGGGGGGCCTTTTTACAAGGGCCTGTAGTGACAGGACAAGGGGTAATGGGTTTAAATTGAAAGTGGGGAGGTTTAGATTGGATATCAGGAAGAAGTTCTTCCCGGAGAGGGGGGTGAGGCACTGGCACAGGTTGCCCAGAGAAGCTGTGGATGCCCCATCCCTGGAAGTGTTCAAGGCCAGGCTGGATGAGGCTTTGAGCAACCTGGTCTAGTGGAAGGTGTCCCTGCCCATGGCAGGGGGGTTGAACTGGATGGTCTTTAAGGTCCCTTCCAACACAAACCATTCTGTGATTCTATGATTCTATTTCCATATCCACTGACATGGCTGCACAGCACTCTCGAGTCAGCCTGACACAGCATTGCTGAAGCCAACCCGACGCCAGGGGACTTCCCTGGAGGCCTTTTTTTTTTTTCTATAAGAAGCTCCCTTCCATAACAAAAGTGTGAGAGAAACAGCATGTGGGATTTACAGCGATGCATCACTTAAAGGATTAGGGGAATTAAATAAAAACACCATTATGCAGACGCTGTGGCAGAGACAGTGCGTAACGATGCTGCGCTACACAGAATCCCCCGGGCTTTTGGGTGAAGCAGGAACATTATTCTGATCCACTGTTTATGGCAGAAGCAGCCTGTATTCAGCAGGGATTCAGAAATAGGTTAGGGAATGCCAGTGTAACAGAGGAAACCTCCTCAAATCACTTCAGTACAACTCTGAGGACTGAAAGCCAGCTGGCGACTGCAAATAAAGGATAATGGTGTCACGGTCAGTACTGGTGGGAACCTGCGGAGGACCCAGAAGATCTGACAGTTTTTGGTGTGCTGGATACACTTTACAGTCACCACTTCAACATCACCCGCAGAGTATGCAAACAGGAGAGGTAAGGAGCACTGAGGACAGGAAAAAGTCTGTGACAATAAGCACTGTAGAGGGGGGAAAAAGGAAAACCAACACAGAGAAGTCACAGATGAGACAACAGCAGGAAGATGAATGAAATTCCAGAACAACTGGCTGGCAGCGCAGCTCCGGCCAGGCAGAAGATGCTGCTAAGCTGGGAGGGGTTTAGGAAACAGCAGGGTAACCATTTCGGGGCCCTGGGGGCACAAGTGAGGCACGATCACTCAGCTCTGAAGAGAAGCACACCATGCTGTGGGTTAGAACGCAGAAGGTGTAAAGTACTGAGCGCTGATTTAATTATCAGCTAACGGGTGGCTGCTGGGATTTGAACAGATCGTGTGTCAAGAGCTCTAACACACCAACAGGCCACTCCCAGCTGAAACACTACAGTGAAAGGCATCGCTGTGTAGCACGGTAAAGGAGATCTACAGCAGCTCTAAAGCAACGGCAACGCCGCGAGGAGCTCCCAGCGTAACTGCCGGAGCACAGAGGCCACGCAGGCACGTTTTTCTGATCACAAAGAACCTCTTTACCCCTTTTTGTCTCGCTGCTGCTTCGCCGTCGCTCCGGTAGGTTTTGCACTTTTCTTCCCACCGGTCACCTTCTTGCGTGTTCTCGTTGTCGCGTCACTCTGCGCCCGCAGTAGCTCCTCAAAAGACATGTGAGATTGGTCTGGAAGAGAGCGCAGGACACACCTGAACCGAACGGCTCCAAGGCACTTCCCACCCCCAAATGCCACCAAGGGGGATGTCAGAGACAGTGACACAAGCACAGTGGTGCTGTCCCTATGTAACTGCATGGCAGAAAGATGCCACTGCACCCCTCAGCCTTTGATTTCTCTCTAATCACGGCAGCTTTTAGCACTAGAATAGCCTCCTCGCCTCCACAACGCTTCCCTCTCCACTCAGCAGCACACACAGGACCAGTTCAAAGTTTTTACCTGGTTCACAGAGCGGCAGGAGCTCTGCCCTGGGCTATACTTTGGCCACAGCGTAAATTCCGAGGGGTCACCTCTCGGTCCTGACTCTTACCAGACTGTTCTTGCGCTGTTACCTCACCTCTCGCACCACAACACCAGCCAGAAGGTGCAGGAAAACCACACGACCTGTTCGGGCTGTGTCAAGACCCGGAGACAGCGTCTCTCCCCCCTGCACATCCACCACAGCTCTGCTCAGTCTGCAATGAAGCGATTCCTACCCAGAGGCCCACAACTACCGACATCCAGACGTCCAGCGCTCTCGCCTCGCTACCGCTGGCACAGCTTACGGCCCCATTCACCGGGGGAAGAACACAACACCTAAAAGGGGTTGGATGCTCCAGCCCTGCCCCGAGCTCCCCCCGGTGCCATTTACACCTCGTGTTTCGTAAACTCTTCCTCCTCTCCTCCGACTGCTAACCAGAAGGCCAACGCGAACACCACAAGAAAGAGCAAAACCAGTTCTACCCAAAGCGTTGACGAACGCACAAGATGTTGTTCTGCAATTTTCTGTTGCGATATTGCTTTAACATCCCTCAATCTTCAACACTTCATAGAATCATAGAATGGTTTGGGTTGGAAGGGACCTTAAAGATCATCTAGTTCCAACCCCCCTGCCATGGGCAGGGACACCTTCCACTAGACCAGGTTGCTCAGAGCCACATCCAGCCTGGCCTTGAACACTTCCAGGGATGGGGCATCCACAGCTTCTCGGGGCAACCTGTTCCAGTGCCTCACCACCCTCTCCGGGAAGAACTTCTTCCTGATATCTAATCTAAACCTCCCTGATTTCAATTTATACCCATTACCCCTTGTCCTATCACTACAGGCTCTTGTAAAAAGTCCTCTCCCAGCACCCTTGTAGGCCCCCTTCAGATACTGGAAAGCTGCAATGAGGTCTCCTTCAGATAACCACAGCGTAAAAACATCATCAACACTTCTTTCTGGATTTACATCTCTGGGTGTTGGGGACTAGCAGGCAGAACACACTTTGCAGGGCAGCACTTGGATATGCTCGTTCCACTCTCTGGATGACAGCGCAGGCAAGGAGGAAGAGGAGGGTTTGCGCTGGCGCCCTCCTGAAGGGGAAAGTCTTGGCAGACACCACCCGGGTGGCACTTCCCGGCTCCAAACTCGGAGCAGCACTAGGCACAGGCTTTCCAAGCCTGTGCAAAACGCCTCAACCGCGGCCCAGCAAACACAACCCCATCCTGCCTGTGTCGGGCTGAGCCTGGCTGAGGGCAGACGCCCACCAAAGCTCTGTCACTGCCCTCTCTTGAGGGCAGAACGATCAATTGGTCATTGGCCTCCCCAGAAGGACCCATTCTAGGTCTCAGCCAAGAGCATCTGCCACCACACTGTCCAAAATCAAGGCAGACAGCTGTAGAACACCGCACTATAGGAAAAATATCTGTGCTGATTATACAAGTTACTGGGTATAGAGCAATTAACCACTACACAGAGAAACATTTGAGGATCACTGGACACACAAAATGCCACCAGACAGATTCAAATGAAAGAGACTGAGCGAGGACAACCAAAAGGGCAAAGAAAGCATGAAAGGAGGAGTGATGTGGCAGCTACGTTAACATCTCACGACAGACAAGACACCCTCACTTGCACTACAATACTCCATTTGGCTGCAATTCCAAACCAGTGCTGTTAAAATAGAAGAGGCTTAAAGATGTCAATGAAAATGAGCCGAAGACACCATACAGAGAGACCCAGCATTCAGCAAAGGATCAGAAAAGACATTTGGCATAAATCAAAGTGAAGGCGTGCAGGGCTTCCACTGATACACTATTTCAGTACTGGCACAGGAGATCAGACACCTGACCACGCAAAACCTGGTGGGGAGAACGCTTTTTGCGTAGTACCAGCCCGTGAAACACACCCTGCTGCCTACCTGTAGGAGGCTGAACCAGCAACTCGTATTGATAAAAATATCATTTGAACCAGAATAAATAAAAAAAAAAAAAAGGTAGCCTGTTTTGGGGCAAAAGTGAAGGGTCCCAGCAGGCGTTCACTGCTGGGCAACAGATTTGGTAACTGTGTGCGTGAAAAGGCTGCTGGCTTCCTGCTCCAAAGCAGCGGGTCCTGTCCCCGGCCTCTGCACAATGAAAGCTCAAGGTCCTTGAAATTTGTGCTGGTGGGTTCTCCACCAAAACACCCATTAAAAGACAACAGTAGCTAACTTCTCTTGTTTCTTGCATTTTTTTTCTTGACATTTCAATTTTCCTATTTTTTTCCATTCCTTTTTCCCAACCCCAGAATATAACATTTTCTGTGCTGTCTCTGTAGTCCATTTCATCTTCCCTTCCGCCACTTTCTCCCTCTCATTATTTTGTGGATCATTTTCTCTCCTTTACACCTCTCGCTAAGCTACTGTTACCTGCTGATAACAAGGGTGTTTCCTGCTCGCCAGCACAGACTCCCCAGGTTTCCTCTGCTCCCGCAGCCTCCTGCGACACACAGACACCTTGTGCCTTTCTCAGCTGAACCTGCTGAGCGCCATACAACTGGCCAAGCACAGCAAAGCGACCAGGATGCAAAACCAGAGGGACTTCGGAATGACTCGTATCCACCCAGTCATCCCCCAGTGACTTAGTGCTGGACTCCCACGTAACTACTACTGGTCCAGAAACGAGATTTCAGAGGGCTCAGACAGACGGTCAAAGCAAGACTGCTGTTCCCACTCGCATCCAGCTGTGGGAAGGAAAAGGTGACAGAGGGTGACAAGTGACAGCGGTCTCCTCTCCGACCTCTGCACACCGTGCCGTGCCTCTAACGCCACTGGCCACCGGTGCCCATTCCCTCGCGGTTCACTCTGGCCTCCGACAAGCCTTGGGAACGAAGGA
>NW_010236916.1:0-728 GCF_000690775.1 Eurypyga helias
GTCTGGCTGTTCACAGCTCTGAGACCCTCCCCCTGCTGACTCCTGGGCTTGGGATGCCTTCGAGGTTCACCGACTCAGTTGGAGAGATCCCTTCGGCTCTCCCTCCCCCTCCGGCGCCGTGGGGGATTGTCCCCTCTGTCCCCGGGAAGCCTGGGCTGAATGGGGTTTATCACTTGTGAAAAGTAACAAGTCACCGGAGTGGGAAGCTGCAGCCAGGGGAACAAAGAGCAGCTCTGCCCCCTCGTCCCTCATTTACAATTCCAATGAGCCATGAAAGCGCCCGACCAGGAGGAATTTGGGACTTAAGCTGTCCCGGGTCCCCAGCATCCTGCTCCTCTTGTCCACCCCTGGGCAGGTGGGCTTGGGTCCTTCTTGCCTGATGATCCTTTATTCTGGACACGTCTTGCTCCTGGTGCAGAAGAGAAGCAGAAGTACAGCCCCATCCCAATTTTGGGGACTGGGCGCACGAACATGGAGGGAAAGCTCCTTCCTCTGCAGTGGTATTGGATTTGAGTCCCATAATCCCTTCTGGAGGTCACTGAGGGGCTTTGCAGAGCTGACTTTTGTGGGACAGCAGCGGGGGGTTACATCTGGAGGCTGTGGGGAGTGATGGGGGGTGGGGACCAGGGGCTCCCAACTGATGGGGATTGTTTCTTTACCATGTCCCTTGTGAGCAGAAGGTGAAGAGATTGACGTGGTGACGGTGGAGAAGAGACAATCGCTCGGCC
>NW_010236916.1:864-1163 GCF_000690775.1 Eurypyga helias
ACGAGCCGCCGAGTGCTTCGGAGCCAGCCCCTGCCATCACGCTGCCTGAGCCCGGCTTGCCAAAAGCCAGCAGCAGCCCTGGCTCCGACAGCGAGGACGTGGCCAAGAGGAAAAACCACAATTACCTGGAGCGCAAGCGGCGCAATGACCTGCGCTCCCGCTTCCTGGCCCTGCGGGACCAGGTGCCTGGGCTCGCCAGCTGCCCCAAGACACCCAAAGTGGTGATCCTGAGCAAATCCTCCGAGTATCTGCAGTCGCTCATCAGTGCTGAGAGGAGGATGGCCGCGGAGAAGCGGCAG
>NW_010236916.1:1570-1835 GCF_000690775.1 Eurypyga helias
CCCTTTGCCGCCAACAGCATCGCTGAGAGCTGCCCCTGGGCATCCATCTCTCCCTAAAAATCCCGAGCAACCACGGTCTGCTTCGCCTCAGGGAAGCTGGTGGAGGCAGACACGGAGAGCTCAGCACAGGGCTTGTCTCTGGATGGATCCCCATGGAGATGGCGATGGCAGGATGTCCCTTGCTAGGGCTGACAGCACCCGTGGGTGATCCCCTTGCTTGGCTGGACCGTACCTCACTTTCTTACTCCTTCACGCAGTAGCTTGT
>NW_010236917.1:0-329 GCF_000690775.1 Eurypyga helias
CCCACCTGCAACCCCTGACCCTGCCGTGACCCCTGACCACTTGGTACCCGGGTTCATTGACCCTTGACCCCACCCTGACCCCCGTGGGGGTGTTCTGAACCCTGACCCTGACCCTGCTTGTGACCCCTGACCACTTCGTACCCAGGTTCATTGACCCTTGACCTCACCCTGACCCCTGTGGGGGTGTTCTGACCCCTGACCCTTGACCCCAGTCTCATGGCGGGGGGCCTGACCCTTGACCTCTGACCCCTGATCCTCGTCAGCGGGGGTTATCCTGACCTCTGACCCCAACCATCACCCGGGGGGCGGGTGCCTTCCCCTTGACCTTT
>NW_010236918.1:0-200 GCF_000690775.1 Eurypyga helias
CTTGTAAATCTGCTCTGAAATTTTGCCTGGTTAAGGTCAAACTAAGAGGGTTATAATTTTACCATTTTCTGTCTTTAAATGCAGGCATCACACAGACCAGTTTTTTTAACCATTTCAACCTGATGTTGTTTGTCTTTTTTTAAAATACCTGTTGTTAAGGGTTTTCTTTTCTACCTACTTTTGTCTTTAGGGTTTCCCTT
>NW_010236919.1:0-212 GCF_000690775.1 Eurypyga helias
ATCCTTCCGTCCCTCTATCCCTGGATCCCCCATCCCCTGATCCTCCAGCCCCCCACCCCTGGATCCTCCATCCCTGGATCTTCCATATCTCTGTCCCCAGATCCCCTATCCCTCTGTCTCCAGATCCTCCTTCCCTGGATCCCTATCCCTGTGTCCCCCACCCCTCTGCTCCGTCCCTGGATCCTCTCTCCCTGCATCTTCCATCCCGCCGT
>NW_010236919.1:463-670 GCF_000690775.1 Eurypyga helias
CCCTCCGCCTCCAGATCCTCCAGCCCTCCATCCCCGGATCCTTCATCCCTTGGTCCCTGGATTCTCTCTCCCTGGATCCTTCATCCCTCTGTCTCCAGATCCTCCATCCCTGTGTCCTCCACCCCTCTGCTCCGTCCCTGAATCCTCCATCCCTGGATTCTGCATCCCTGGATCTTCTGTCCCTCTGTCCACGGATCCTCCATCCCT
>NW_010236920.1:0-529 GCF_000690775.1 Eurypyga helias
ATTTGATTGGTAACAAATTAAAATTTTTTTTTCCCTCCAAGTGTAGTCTGTTGTGCCCATGATGGTGATTGCCAAGTGATGTTTCGCTGTCCTTGTCTCGACCCAGGAGCCTTTTGTTATGTTTCCTCTCCCCTGCCCAGCTGAGGAGGGCAATGACAGAGCAGCTTTGGTGGGCACCTGGCCTCTAGCCAGAGCCCACAATAAGCAAAGAAAGTTGTAAAGAAACACAAGGTTCAAACAGAAACACTAGATGCTTTCCCAAGGCAGACAACTGTTCACTTTTGATTTGGCTTAAATATAAATAATTCTCATCTGTTCTTTAACACCGGTAGGATGTAGGGACAATCTGGGCAAGGTTTCAGCCTAATTGGGACTTCAATGCTGATAAGCCGTGCAGAAAAGTGCCATAATGTAGCTTACTGGCTGGGATTCAGAACAACACCACGTGGAAAGTTCTAACAGTAACATCTACAATAATGCTAGTGCTGGTGTATTAAATGCATTTCTCATGTTGTCGTGGTTTAACTCC
>NW_010236921.1:0-38818 GCF_000690775.1 Eurypyga helias
ACAATTCTATGATTCTAATGGCACTGCAGTTATGTTCTGCTGTAATAGTTCCCTATTTCTACACATCTTGAATTATTGTACAAACCTGATTATCGCTCTTCTGTAGATGTAAAAGCTGAGGTGAGGTAGGTGATGTCTTTTAAGGACAGTCACACAGTTAAATGGTGTGGCAGAGACAGCTTAAAATAATAGCTACTAGATATGATCAGTTTCTAAAGTGAAACTGTAGGCTGCATTTTGATCATTAATTTGATGCATTTTATGCAGTTGAAGTGTCAGTCACAGGATTTATGAAGGGAAGCACTGCATTTATGAAGCTTACACATTGAAACACCTTCTTTTTCTGCAGTGAGGAAAAATGTAGGATGACAAAATACAAAGAAAGTGGTGTCACCTCAATGAATCTGTGTACGTGTTACCAAAGAAACACCTATTTTTTTAAAATATCCATTATTTTGAATAAATGAGACAATTGTCTGCGATGAGTCCAAATTTTATGTCCAAATTTACTGAGAAATTAATAATGTCCAGGTCAGGCATAGTTTATAATTAAGGTTGGCAAAAATGGTTTTTTTTCCCCCACTTCACACCAGTTGTACTTGCCACTGTATCAGTTTTCAGTATCAAACGACTACATTCTAGCTTATTTAGGAAAACTGTCTCAAAAAAAGCCCCCCAGGGAATGAAAATCGGCATTCAGAGGGCTGCAAACCTTTGTCACAGTGAACAACGCAAAAGTTTTCTGGATCAGTCAACCCATCAAACCCAGAATCTGCAACCAAGGTAGACGTGTCCCTTCCTTGAGCCTCCTCAAAAACCTTTGAATTCAAAATCTGTTTCGGCACAGTGCTTGAACGCCGTCACGATAATACGCACAGCGAACACTGCGATAGCTTTCTTTAACTGGAACCCAGGTAGCGACGCAGGCAGAAATGTTCATACCCTCTTTCAGCCTAAAGCATTTTCCAGATAGGAATTAATTTATAATGAAAACTATGATAGTCTTAATTTTTAGAAGATAAATGATTGCTAATTAGTTACAATAATTTGAAATTTTATAGCAATTTTCTCTATGGGTATCA
Organism: Eurypyga helias; assembly: GCF_000690775.1. Classification (NCBI taxonomy): domain Eukaryota; kingdom Metazoa; phylum Chordata; class Aves; order Eurypygiformes; family Eurypygidae; genus Eurypyga; species Eurypyga helias. Next base: position 1,083 of record NW_010236921.1, read on the forward strand.
AAACACTTTGTTAAGATGGGTAAGTATTATTACCTCATTTTTCACAAGAGACAGCCAGAGGTGAAATGGCTGATATAAATTGTAGACGTCAGTACTGGGTTTGGAAGTAGAATTCAGGTCTCTGAACACTCCACTATATATTTATGCAACTAGCCTGTAACTATTTCTTCAATTTCAGTGATATCTGTTCTGTCACCCCATTAAAAACTCATGAATTTCATTTAAATGTATAGAGATATATTGCAATTGTTTCCGTTTGTTTTCTGAATGCAAAACTTTCTGCATGTCTATTTTCAAGTTTTTGTCAGCACTCCTTAGGGATAAAAGCTCATTTTAATGCTTAAATGAAATTATACAAGGAAGTCAGACTCTGGCAGAGACTCAGAACCTGTGGATGAAGATTGAGTAGGGTAGGTTAACTATATCATGGCAAGAATGATATGTCTACAGTATTTCTCTGCCCTTACTGTCCTCCTAGTGGATGACACTATGTTTGGACACTTTGCATTTTCTGCAATACTTGAAAAGTCTGAAATTCCCCAAAACATCTTTTCCCACATGGATTCTGACCCAGGGCCAGGAACAGGAAATTAATTTTTAGGGACATTTTCTTGGTATCAAAGTCAGGCTTACATATAAAAAAAGCTTTGTTTATATTCTGCCTATACTTGTTGTACTGAAGATTTAGGTTTCTTTACGTTCAACTTCTGAATTTTCTGATTTCTGATAGTATTCTATAGCTGTAGCATTTGTACAGAATTGTTCCCATGTTCATTTGAAGGTGTTTTATTTGGAAATGGAGACCATGTTTGAAATCAAAAGGCAGAACAAATTTAGAATAAGAGCAATGCTTGTGAGTTTTTGCTTCTTTCAGGGACACTTATATAAATGACCAATGTGTTTGGTTTTTATATAAAAAAATGTGGATCTTTCCCACTCTAGAGGATGATGGTAACTGGTGAAATTGAAGCACTCTGAAAATGATAGTCTGAAAGCTGAAAAATTGCTGGGGCGTGTTACTTAAGCTGTTTAAAGGTTTGAGTTTTTTTAAATTGTGTTGATTTTATGAATTCACTTTCCATAAGTACAGAATCTTTTGAAGAAAGTCCCTTTTCTTAAAGGTGCATCTCTCCTGCTTCTCCACTCAAGGTATTAGATGATCTCAGAATGTCCATCTCCTGATATTCTTGAGAAGTCCACCAGAAAGATGGAGGAATAACCTTGTTGTCTTAAAACCAGATTTCCCCCCAGGATATTGAAGAGAAGCCCAAAACATGTAAATCTGTCTTCAGCTTCCCCTATTATGCAATATATAGTCTTTCTATAGCAATGTGTACGGAGCCCAGAGTCGTAAAACCTGAACCAATGAATTCATCCTACAGAACAACATATCTTTGGGTTATTCATAGTTGTAGTGTACAGGAAGAACACAAATATTCTCTCTGGGAATCTCAAAGCATTTGAGAGGAAATGAAAATGGTCTAAATGGCAGATGAAGACAAAAATACTAAAAGTTTCTCTTCACCACCATCAGGTAAAGAGGAAATGCCATCTTTTCCAAGGGAAGAGGAGGGAGCTGATGAGAAGCCGGCAGAAGATGCACAGGCAGATCACAGTGACGTCCGTGAGTATTTCCTGCTGTTGTATTGTGATTTCAGTACTGACCCTACAGTAGCTTCTGGCTTCTCCCACCACTCACCCCTTCCTTATTCGTACATGTTCATCTTCAATTGCTGCTCTTGGTGTTGCCCAATTTCTTTTCACCTCTGGATAAAGATGACCCCTTCCAGTGAAGTTCTGGGCTGACCACTCTGTCTGCAGTTTCTGCTGTCCCTCAGCTCACACAGTGCCTCTCCTGATAATTTTTGCTGCTTAGTCTCTGCAGCTAATACTGCAATCAATTCACTAGCTCCACCAGTCTCTTCCAGCCAGAGACCTGTATTTCTCTTTTTAACACTGTTTTCATCTTGAAATGCCTCGCCGGTGTCTATTTCAGATGTTCTCCATGTCATCTGTCACACTAGATCTAGGTAGCATGGATAACAAAATCCACTAGTGAGTCTCTTGTGGAACTTTGGAAGGATTGTTGATGCTTATATTAGCCCATTACTTTTGGCATTTGTTAGATCTTCATGTCATACCTTTTTCCTGTTATTGAATGTGTTTCTCTCCTTCCTCTAAGTTTTAAAACACAGGGTTTTTTTGGAAGCAAACTTCTCCCTGGACTTCGTGCTAAAGAGCAGGAAGTCTTTGGTGGGCAGAAAGTATTTTTTGTTTACTACTACACAACTATGTATTTATTTAACGTGGCATGTATGAGCGAATTAGTTAAAGGAATTCATACCCAAGAGAGTAATTCCAGTTGTCCTTTGCAGAAGAAAGCAAAACTAGTCTTCCAAAGGAATCACAAGCTGCAGAAGAACAAGAGGAGGAAGTGGAGCAAGTGGAATCAGACACTGAGAGCATCGGTGAGTACTGCTTTGCACTGAGGAGATGTTGACATGACCTTAAAAATCCCACTACTTTCTACTTTTCCTTTTTTCACTATAATTGTTATGAACAGCAGCTCAGAACAGTGGCATCAAGTTACAGTTACTGAGTTTCTCTGCTCCCTTTCAGGTGGCTTACCTTGTATACTCCTTTTTCCTCTTTCTCATGGCTGGTCTTTGACCCCCTTAGTTGTTTTTCATAGAACACCTAGGAAAGAAAAAAATCAAGACAGGGTAAAGAGCTTAAAAAACAGGTAATGGGTCTTTGATCTGAGGTATCAAACTGAAAAGTACTTTTAACAAGTGCTTGTGACTAGTTGGAAGTCAAATCAGCAGTGTTCTGCATTGCGGTCCAGCGAAGAACTACCCTGGGTCACAGATAAGCAATATTCCTTTTTGAGGTCAGTAGTGTCTTATGGTGGTCTGTTGTATGTGGGTTTATTAATTGTGTTGTATAATCATGTGTGTTCAATAGCTACTTCAAAGAGATGCTTTAAACTTTATTTGGTTTCTAAAGCAGAGACCTAAACACTAATCAAAGCTGAACTGAACTACTTCGGTAGGACTTCAGTTTTAAAATTAATATTTTTAAAACACTCTCAATATTTTTCTTCTTTAAATTCTTCAGTTTTGAATATTCACAGTAAAGTTTTTCAAAGCTTAAGAGACCACTTGTTACAGGCTGCTCCAGGACGAGTTGTTACTAAGGCATGGTACCCCTGCTTTGAGCTACAGGGTGCCTATTACTCTGTTGAAGAAGGCAAAGGATGTGTGAACATTTCACTTTCGCAGTGAGGGGCAAATATCATCAAGAAGCCTAAAATTTATGGTGAATATGCATTTTCTTTATGTTCCCACTTCTGAGATGCAGAAGGTACTGAAGTACCCTCCGAGGAACAAAAAAGGCCTGAGAAGGTAGAAACGAAAATCTCAGAAACTTTCTTCTATAACTATGAAGATATATGTTCACGGCCGTTTGTCACTGAAGACTCTGGGATACCAATTAACCTTCTTACTTTTAAGTATCCTTTCAGTTGAGGCTGTTCAAATTTAAAGCTAAGTATATTTAATCTATGCTCTTAAAATAGTACTTGTCTAATTTGGAGTAGCCTGCATGGAATCAGTGGGATACCTTTGGTCGAGACACAGATCAGAATCCTGAGCAGTTATGGTTCTGGGTGAGTTTGATCTTAAAGGTTGTCTTGACCTCTCAAACATTTTTTATTGGGCACGAATCTTACTGTTACATGTACTCTGGTAGAACTAGATCGTGGCCAAGTTAGTGTGACCAGGCAGAAGACTAGCATAAGAATGTCCCCTGCAGAGCTCTCCCCTTCAGTGTAGCCTTGCTGGTGTTCCCCAAGAAGCTGAGGGGAGGGCAGGATCAGAGCAGCTGTGTTCCTCATACTTCCTCACAGAACTGCTAATGGGGAAGTGGGGAAGAAACCAGGTAGATTAGTAGCCTGGTGCTCAGATATGAACTGCTAGAATGAAAGAAGTGATGCCTGTCAATGAAGAGCTGCAGTAAGTCCTTTGCTAGGTATGGTCAAGTAGGACATGATACGTGACTTTCACAAGTGCTGGTGGTTTTCTCTGCAGACACAGTCAAGTTGGTATCAGAGACTGGGTTTTCCCTTCTCTACATCTGCCTGTAAACATTTAGGAAGTGAGCATGAGCACTTCCTTGGTTTGATCTCTTGTCTGTGGAACGGTTCCTAGTAATCCGATGCACATCTCTTACGTTGTGTTTGAAAAGAGAACACCGACAGAATATGAATTCCTTGCAGCCCCAAAGGATCCAGCAACGGCAAGAGGTGTGCCCTGTAGTGGAGATGAAAAGACAGAATATGAACTTTAGAAGGTCTTCACTTGTGCCTTCTCCTTAGTTATAGAGGCTTAATATATTTTACCTTCACTGTATACTAAACAAAACTGTCTCCTACCATCAGGCTTTTAGTCATCAGATTCAGTATTCCCATTTCAGTCTGGTTTAAGTGTTTCTATCCTCTCAGTAAACTTTTCTAGAAAGCCAGTGTCAAATCTTTCCCTTATTGAACGGTTCTCAGACATTCTTTTGGATATGACTGCACCAGAAGTGTAAACCTGCTGCTGATGGATAGCCAAACACTGATGTATATAGCAGGCAACCAAGTGGTGCTCCTGGACCTAAAAACCGAATCTCAGCGTTACCTCCGGAGCAGCAGCAGCGGTGGAATTGGGTTTATCACGGTAAGTGATAAAGCTAAGTCCCAGCCTCAGGTACCTTAAAGGACTGTCAGGTGTCAGCTGGGATTCATTTTTAGAACTATTACGTACTTATTTCAGCTCATATCAACTGTTTTTTGGTGGTGGGTTTTTTTTTTTTTTGAACACTTATCTCTCCAAGGCAAAGCTGATGTTAGTATGGTGTTTTGCCTGCAGTTAAAATTGAGAAGATCAAGTTCATAGATAAATGAAGAGAAAATGTACCTGGTTTCACTCTAGTACGCTCCTACCAAGAGCTTGGACTCTCAAATGCTTCCTCTGGATTTGAAGCACCTTAGCCTGTGAAGGGCTCTGCCAGCTCTCAGTTGTGTCCCATATGAGCACGGCTTTCAGAGTACCAGTCTCAGATGGTTCTGCTCTATTGTAAGGAGCCTTTTCCGGGGAATCACGGTACATATTTATGTCTTCAGAACAGTGTCAGTCAGGATGGCTTTTCTGCAGCTGTCTGCTGAAGCAGATGGCTGCTGACACAAATGCTGCTCATGGAAAGATCAGCTAGTGCATTGGGTGAGGTAGGAATAGTAAAAGAATGCATGATAAAGGAAATTATTTTAGTTTGTCATGGTTCTGCATTATATGTGCAACGTACCATTTTGTGTGCATGATGGTTTTACCCTTTGGTGTGCATAGTAGCTTCATTCTGCTACTGAGCAATAGACTGGCAGTTGTTCAGAATAAAGACACCGAAAAATGCAACCTAGTATGCATGGCAATATCTTTTGACTCATGAGTGAGCAAATACAATGACTCAATAAGGGGCGGGACAGAGACGAAGTTGTCATTACAGTATGCAACAGGAATTCTGCTTTTTCAAGGCACACCCTGCTAAGCAGTACTTTGCAGTAGGAGAAAAAGGAAAGAAGCCAAACCTCATCATCTACGATTATCCTTCACTGAGGCCCTACAGAATACTGCGAGGTAGTGTAAAAAGTTCTGCTTCATTTTACACAAACACGCCAGTGTTTATATATCCCAGCAGATGGAGTAGTGGGGCACTGTGGAAGTTCAGAAGGAAATGCAACCTTTTGGTCCTTCAAAGCAAAATACAAAACCCTAGTTGCAAGCTTTTTCTTTATTGTATGGGAGGAAATCTTTATGTAGTAGAAATTGCCAAGTGAAATTACCTAGTGAAAAAAATAATTGCAGTAAAAGTTGAGCTCCTCCTAAGTAGAGTTTCCTATTGTTTATTCCTTTTTTCTATGTGTCTGTGTTGGGGCTTGTTATGTTTCTTCAGGTGGAACAGAGGAAGCTTATGCTTTTGGTGATTTCAACAATGCTGGGAGTTTGCTGGTCAGTGTTGGGAGCAGCCCTGACTACATGCTGACTATCTGGGACTGGAAACAAGAAAAAATTGTGTTGAGGTCAAAAGCTTTTTCACAGGATGTTTATAGGGTCACGTTTTCTGCTGTTAATGAGGAACAACTAACTACATCTGGAGCAGGACACATCAAGTAGGTTTACTGATTAGGATTAAAACATATCACCTCTAAAAGCATGATACGTGAAGATGACTAACAGGGAGGTATCGTTAGCAAAGAGAGGTCCGTGAGGAATGCTATTTTGCCTGGCCATTACAATTACAAAAATGAGAAAGTTCAAGTCTCTTGGCCACTCAGCCAAGTCTTTTAACACCTTTGCTGTGCAAAAAGGATGATGCTGGATGTTGAATGTCAGTACCGCTGGCTCCATTCTTGTCATTTCAACAAGGACAGGGGAGAATCAATAAGAAATATTTCTATATGCATGTCGTCTAGCTGGTGACGTAACATATACGCCTCCTGTGCCTTCTGGGCTTTCTTGAGCTCATCTGCTGTTTGGGCAGCCATTAGAACTGGTTGCCAGTCATAGATCAGAACCCCTCTGATACCACCAGAAGCCTGCAAGAGAGCCTTACGAAAGATATGCTTCCATACACCACAACTTTAAGCTCTTCGGGACAGGGATTAGCTTTGTGTTCTGTATTTATCCAGTGTTCAATGTTAATACAGCAGAGACTTAAGATATGACCTGGATGCTATTGTAATAGAAATGATAACTTTAAAATAATAACACATCTAAAGTTTCTTTGAACAGAGGAATCTGATCAAAATCTGAGATTTGTTTATGGTTTGGTTGCAAGATGCATCTGAAATAGTAAATGGCTTATTTAGACCCAAAACAAATGTGATTTAGAATACATTATTTATAGAAAACTGACCAAAAAAAAAATCTCTTATACCTTTCTTTTGTGGTAGAATACTATAAATAAACTCTGACACAGCTTTTATAACATCATAAACGTGACCCATGTGTGGTCTCAAATTCCAGTTTTCAACACCTGTCATAAATGTGATGTCTCCTGCACACACAGTGAACCATCCCTAATTACAGTAGATGTTAATTTTTCTATAATGCAGTCATTTAAATTTTGGTTTATACTGCTAAATATATAATGATCAAATAGAAATAGCTCCAAAGAGCTAGGATAAAACCTTTGGCTCAGTGAGATTTTATAGTCAAGCTCATGTCTAGGGGGGTACTTGGATGAAATTCAGTGAAGACCTTAGTCCCTTGGGTTTGCAAAGTTGAGCATCATACACTGAAGACAGCAGGAGTAAAATAGATATCACTAACTATGTATATTTGTTATTGCTGGAAAGATGTAGCTCTGCATTTTACACTTACTAGGTTTAAATAGTAGTTGAATCTTCATTCTGCCCATTCCAAATCCTTTTCCTAGCTTTTTCATAGGGGTAGTATAGAGAAATGTTTGTGTAGATACAAAGCTTTATCTCAGTTTAAAAAGAAAAACCCAAGGTTTCCTGTGAAAAAGAATAATAAGTGAACAGCCCTTACCTCAGAGGCATCCCTGATAAGATTATTACAATGTCTGAGGGGGGCTAAAGAGTGTGTTTAGGAGATCTCGAATCTGAGCGCCCTGGTTTTTTCTGTCCTTAGGTTCTGGAAGATGGCTTTCACCTTCACTGGTCTCAAGTTACAAGGAGCTTTGGGCAGGTTTGGAAAAACAGCCGTGACCGACATTGTAGGTTATGTGGAGCTGCCTGATGGGAAGGCAAGTAAGGAAAAGTTTGATTGATTTTATGTTCCCCCCCAGGTTTTGATATCAAGCCTGCTGAGTAAGTTGGAGAGCTACTATTTGCTTCAAACCCTCAGCGCACGGCTGTGATAAGCTAATATTGACATTAATTTGCCAAAATGCTGGCTTGCTTTGTGATAATTGAAAAGTAGGGTTCGTATTGTAATTCCCAGAGAAAAGATCCTTGTTGGCTTAGAGCTGAGGCTCCTCTCCCAGGGCAGCGAAGATATCAGTGTAAAGAAATACAAAGGCTGTTCGCCCTCATCTTTAACCATTTCAGTGCATGTAGATTATGTCACGTTGCTGACCAGGTTGGATCTTCTCAGCCTTTACACCTTCCCTTGCAAATATCAAATGCTATGGATTTAATGCTTTCATGGAAAGAAGCCGCAAACGTTAACCAGGTTCTTGCAATATTTCTGCATCGCTAAGTGCAAGTGCTTACGTCCTTCTCTCCATTTGCATTGAAGGTGATCTCGGGGACTGAGTGGGGCAACTTTCTGCTTTGGGAAGGGGGCCTCATTAAAGTAGAGCTCTGCCGAGCTGGACACAAGCCCTGTCACAGTGGCCCTGTCAGCCAGTTAGTTCTGGACGAAGGAGAACTTGTCACTGTTGGAAAAGATGGCTTCATTCGGGTGAGTTTTTCTTCTGCTCTGCCTTTAGGTGTGCGGATTTGTGGCCAGCAGGTAAATATTACATATTTTATTTACCAAAGCGTGTTTATGGAGGCAATTTTGCAGTGTAGTTTCTTAGAATGAATTTTTAGAACAAACTGGATAAGAACTCATCTCAATATATTTGAGTCAGATAGTGTTCACACAATGAACAAACTAGATAAGAACTCATCTCAATATGAGTCAGATAGTGTTCACACAATGTTCTCTGTTTAACAGTAGTAAATAAATCAGCTTTTATTCTAGTAAATCAAAGTAATTTTCAGTGAATCTCTGACAGTTTTTTTCTTGCCTGCATGCTAACATTTTTTTTTTCATGTATAGTTTTGGTTATTCTTTATAATTTTCAGGCCTATTAATACATTTGGTGTTATTTTGAAGGATAAACTACAGCAATATTTGAAATTAATTTTCTGAGTGTTTGAAAGCCCAGATTGTTAATGTTAAAATGCCAGAAATTAACTAGCATCCCAGAGATAGATATACGGAAATAGAGGAACAAGTAAAAGAAAAAGCATCCTGAAGTTAACATATAGTTCTATAAATTAAGGTTAAAACGTTTTCCTTATCCATACCACCGGTTTCTGATCTCACCTGTCAATTAGCAGAGATTGTGCAGTCTTGTTTGCCTGCTCTTTAAGGGAAGACATGATGTGTCTTCTGCTGATGTGTGAAAGGCCCAGATAATCAATGGGAAACTGTTACAGAGAGCGGAGGGTTTCAAACTCCTTTGTGTTGTTGTTGTGTTTCATTAATTGATATTATCCCATTAGGAAAATTCACTCGGTTATAAGGGTGCCAGCTGCTGTCTTGTCCTTATCCCACAGAGCAGAAAATGGTTGTGTTAGGTTTCCCGTTCTCTCTCCCGCGCTGCCTCATTTTGAGCAATGCTGAGAGCAGGCAGGTATCGTTTACCCTCTGCACTTCTGAGGCTGCCATGTGTAGCTCTGCTAGCGCCAGGGCTGAATTTCAGCCGCTGTTGTTTCCAAACTGGACAGAGAACTTTTACGTACCCTTTGCGTTGCACCCAAATGTATCCGATAGCACTTGCTGTTGTCACTGTTCTGGGTGACGTGCAAAGCAGCGAGGCAGATCTGACAGGTTTCATACTCTACCTGTGGAATCTACACTCCCCTGGTTTCTTATAATTCTGAATTTCCATATTAATTGTGTATGAAAACATAACCTGGCCTTATAAAACCCCGGTTTTTTAATGCTTCTAACGCCATGAAGGTGTGGAACTTCGAGAAAATAGATGCTGCTGATTCTGTGGATGACACAGGGTTACTGGAGATGGAGCCTATGAATGAACTTCATGTTGGCAAGAATGTCAGTCTGAGTTTCATGTCAAAAGTCCATGAGCGTGGACAGCCCGTTTGGTACGCTCAGGTAAGATACACTCAAGTACATACATCTCTGTGGAGAAACACGGAATGAGGGTGCCAAGTAACAGCTGGAGTCCATTACAGTAAGTAAGTTTCTTTATGGTAGAATTCAATCTTCTGGATATATAGATAATCTTTCAAACACTGGCATGGGCTTCCGTGAGGTGGTTGATACCCCAAGCCTGCCAGTGTTTAAGAGGCGTTCGGACAATGCCCTTAATAACATGCTTTAAATTTTGGTCAGCCCTGAAGATGATTGTTGTAGGTCCCTTCCCACTCTGCTGAACTAGGCTGGGCTAGGCTATATTCTTAGTGTACAGTAATGTGTGAGACTGACTTTCAGAGCCAGTACTGCACAAGAATAGGGGAATGTCTAAAGGTGTTGTCCACATTCTGTTATCCTGGACTGACGGATAGGACTGATAGGACCAACATCACCACATTCAGTTCTTCTAGTTTCACAGTGATAATCATTAAGGAATTTTTAAGCAGTCAATGTGGACAGTTTTATTTCCAAATTGAGTTTGAAAATTTTCAATTTACATGTTTTGTTTTTTCCTTCTTCAGGATACAAATGGAGCCATCTGGAAGCTGGATTTGACTTTTTCAAATATGGTAAGTTTGGGGTTTTTTTCTTTCTTCTGATTTCTTCAATTTCTTTGCAATAACTATACTGGATGGATCTGCAATGAAGTTTGTGCTTTATGAAGCTGCACAGTTGAAAATCTTGGCATTAAACCAGATTTTTTTCCTTAAAAATTTATTTTCATAATGTTATTGATTATGACGATTGTGCAGGATTATAAAAAATAAGTTGATCTTTGATTCATGATATTTTGGCTGCCAAATTCAAGTTACCTTAACAGAGTTTTATTCTCATAAACTGGTAATACAAGTTGCATGGATGCAGGAAATGAGTTCAAGGAGCACTGATATAACCTATCTGGGTAAGTGTTTGAAACAATCCTTACTGTTGTCTCTAAATGTCATAAAGAACTAGGAAAAAATAGTAGAAGATGAAGCACTTTACGTTTTTTATCCTACTGGTTACTAGTGTTACTCTTGGAGATGTTTTTGATGGAGAAATAGATGACAGTTAAAATGAGGAATTTAATTTTTGCTCCGAAACATATTAAAGTAAACGGGAACAGTCCCTTCGAGTGGAATAAAGTTCTGTAGCAACACGTAAAATTATGTTCCGAGAATTTTATGGTAAATAAAAGATGTACAAAGCATACTATAAAAGCTAATGTAAACAATATATAGCAAAACCTAGAAGCCCTTGCATGATGAAATGATTTCCCAGGCATCATAAACTCTAGGCTTGAGAGCAATTTCTTTGCCTTCAGAACAACAGCTCTTTGGTAAAAATACTAATTCCAATCCCGAAACCACCTAATGAAAAGTATCTTCCTTTATTTCCATATAGAAAACAAGGGCATTTTAAATGAACTTAATGTTTCTACACTAATATTGCTCATGATCTTCTTATGAATATTTAAATAAAACCAGGGGAGTTGCACAGAGGTACCTCATGCTTGCCAAAGTTTGTTCTCAGAAACAGCACCTGCCAGATCTTTCAGGTTTGCTGTAGGTATGGCTGGTAATACCTTGTAAGTGCAGCTCCCGAATATAGCAGAATCTGTGTGCTTCTGTTTTGCACAGCAGACCCGTGATCCAGTGTGCCTGTATACCTTTCACTCGGGAAGGATTGAGGCCATGAGTGTCTCTCCCGTTACATACCTTATGGCCACCACTGCTCTCGACGGTAAGTACGTTATTCCTTTTCCCTCACACCACACCACTGTAATTGTTTTGGAATAGCAATGTTTGGTTTGGAACTATTCTATTTTGAACTGAAGTTGTGTGTTTGCTCTTGGAAAGTGCCTTTACAGACAATTGTTATTCCTGGGATTCGTTCTTTAATAGTTAAGACAAATCATTAATGTTTTGAAATAATGCATTAAGAGTGCTGCATCTTAAAAGCCTGGGATTTTAACGAGAGCTTTAATGGGAACTTTCATAAATTCTGTTCGTTCTGAAGGAACGGCTGAAAAGATGAGACATTTGGGTTGAATAACAGCACTTGTATTCAAGGCTCTGGATCAATAGGTGTGGGATTTTTGTTTTGAAAGGAATTACATATATATCTCTAGCATTGTGTAAGTCATTGTGAATATTAATATTTGTGGCTTTCTTAGAAAATGCAAGAGCTATCATGCTCTCAACAACAGCTAACATATAATTACAGACATATTTATTTAACTTATATAAATATTGCAATTTAGGCCTCTCACAGTTAGCTTTATCATGCTTTCAAAGAAAAACCACTGGCCAGAACATTAACAATGTCATTTACACTTCTCAGAAAATGCTGCAAGGTTTTTAACTCAATTCTTGTCAGCAGTATCTTGTCATTTGTCTGTGTTATACAATGTACATGCTCTTCTAGCCTGAAGACAAACTCCTACCAGTTGAGCAAATGACACTTAGGATATATGCCAGCTGGAATGGAATTTTATGCAGACCAATATGTGTATCTACGAGTCTGTTAATTTCACCCCTGGTGAAATTGGCTTTTCTTTGGACTATCTCCCATTTTCATCACTTTAAATGTTTTCCTCCCTAGGCAATCCCAAGTAGTAGCATATCATCTTTTCCTATGTTGTCAGTACAAATTTTCCTTACAGTATGCCACAGCTCTGTTATTATTTGAAAATTGCACATGGTGATCAGCATGGAGCTTCTTATTAAAACCCTCAACCCCGGCAACTCTTGGGAGCGTTTAAGCTAAAGAGTGAAGAAAGCTTATGTCTCGTCCATGAGCACCGTGCTAGCTGTGCTACTCTGTAACCATCCGTCATGTCTTTCCAGACAGGCATTTGATACTCAGAGGGAAAAATTAATAATATTCTATCCAGCTTTTAATTCAACTAGACATTTCTCCATAAATCGTAAAATGTAAGTGACATTGCAAGAAATGAATTCTTACTGTCTCCTTTCCACACAGGGTCAGTGCGTATCTATGATTTCATCAGCAACACTCAACTCAGTGAAGTTAAGTTTAACCGAGGAGGAACAGCACTGACCTGGGCACCTCGTGTGGTGAGTTTTTGCTAGTGTGTTAACGAAAATTCATAAGGGGCCTGCAAGCCTGCCAGCATCAAGAAAGTTGCTCAGCATACAAGACCCTTAAGAAGTCACTGTTAGGCCATGGTGGAATTTGCTGTAGTAGTACGTCTACTTAAGTTCGTGGAGTATTATGTACGTATATAGTATGTGTACGGTTTGACTTTACTGCGGGTTATCAAATACTGTGTCTTCCTGAGATTTTAAAGTCAGATCTCAGTGTGCAGTCCCAGGAAGCAGTCTTAGTTTATAAACTAACAGCTTCTATTTAACCCACGCAGAGTAATTGTCAATTAACATGAGTTAGTTAACACATTTTGAAATGACAGCCCAGACAATCCACAAACATTTGGAGATAAATCATTAAAAAATGTTGCCAGAACCGATCATTTGTGGAGCGTGGAGTCTATCACTTTCAGACATATTTGCTAATTTTAATTAAAATAGTGTCTAGTTATGTTCTTGAGGAAACTTAGCAAGCCTGGTGGGTTAATTATAAGCAAATTTACGGAGGAAGGTGCTTACTTGGATTTCCAAGGCAAGGGTAACACTGTGACAGGGCTCGTATAACTATAATTCTGGCCATGCAGGCTTCCAGGGATGCTGTCTGGTGATAACCTATATATTCAAGAGGTAAGCTGACTGCCACAATAAATTGTACAGCATGACAAAACTGACTCAGCTCAATTTTACAAAAGTTGGTACTAAACCCTGTCTGAAAAATCCAGGGTGCTTAGTCCATCTAGCTGCATTTAAAATCCCATTAGATATGTACATATAGCTTAAGGTGCTCAAACATATTTTGAAAATCTGTGCTATTAATCTAAAAACTTCATCCAACATACTTTGAAGTATCCATATACCATAATGGTAGGACAAGGGACAATGGCTTTAAATTGGAAGCAAGTAGATTTAGGTTAGATATAAAGAAAAAATTCTTCCCAGACAGGGTGGTGAGGCACTGGCACAGGTTGCCCAGAGAAGCTGTGGATGCCCCATCCCTGGAAGTGTTCAAGGCCAGGCTGGATGAGGCTTGGAGCAACCTGGTCTAGTGGAAGGTGTCCCTGCCCATGGCAGGGGGGGTGGGACTGGATGATCTTGAAGGTCCCTTCCTACCCAAAGCACTCTATGGTTCTATAAGCATTCTTTATGTTTCTTATTCTAAGCTCTCAGGTGTACACTCTGATTTTTTTCTTCACTCACAGGTAGATCCTAAAGGAAGTCTAATTGCTGTGGGGTTTGAAGATGGTGTTGTCCGCATAATTGAAGTTTATGATCCCAAAGGACTGCCGGTTCTTGCAGGACAGGCCAATACAGAGAACGCAGAGATAAATCTGAAACAAGCTCTCAAACCCCACTCTGCTGCAGTCACAGCTTTGGCGTATGAGCGCAGTGGAGATGTGCTTGCCACTGGGGTGTGTGTCGCTTCTTTTGGTTATTTTTATGAAGCCACAAATGTAGAGATTATTTAAAGAGACAAGGTAAAGCTGGTTTACTGACAACGCAGTTACACTTCGGTTGCTGCTGTTGATCGCTTCTTGTAGTTCACTGTGGCGCTGGGGGAAGAGAAGGATCTGTTTGCACTCGCATTTACTTTCCTTCAGAAAAGCAATGAATTCATACAATTCATTTCCTGAATTACTACACTCTTTAGCATGAATACTGTAATCCCCTTCGAAGATGGATTTGGTTCGTTTCAGAATTAGTAAATGCAAGTCCATTTGTACACCACCTCAGCAGCATTCCAGCTGCTACTCAGTACTGCTTGGCCTTGCAACAGGGCCACCCAGTTGATCTATCGGTGTGCCTGCTAATCTTTGGGATGATTTCCAGCCAATGCGGCCTCTCTTTTTAAAGCCAGTCTTCAGCCTCCGTCAGTGCATTTGCAGTTACACGTTCCCCGGGCGGAATCGCCATGCATTTCACTTCATGCAGGTTTTGAGCTGCCATCCATCCTGTTGTGCACCAGTTTCGGATTTCCCTGTTATCTGTGCTGTTTTATCTGAAAAATCAGCTCTGAGCCTGAGCTTTAAAGGAGCTCCTGGGGCGAGGGGCAGAAAGCACGTGGCTGGGGATGCCAGGTGAGGCCTGTTAGGGCTACGGGTACACTCAGGGCCCTGGAGCAAGTTGGGCAGGAGCTTTATTTCCTTCCCGTAATCATCACAGAAGTCCAGTTCTAAGTTTCAAGGCACTTGTAAGTCACCCTGTCGAGCCACAAAACATTTGAAGTACGTGTGATGTTATAAAGTATTTACAGTCTTTAGAATTTTTGGTCAGCTTCAAGTCAGTTTTCTTTGGTGTTTTGTTTTTTTTCTCAGAGTAAAGACAAAACTGTTTTCTTTTTTGCTGTTGGAGATGAATACGAGCCAATTGGATTCATCTGTGTCCCTGGGCCTGTGCAGGCATTACAGTGGTCTCCACCTTCTCATGTGAGTAATGCGTGCTTGTTTTTCCTTCCCTATGGGGTTAAAATGTCCTTTGAAAAGAGCTTCCAGTGAAAACAGAGGAAGATCCATGACCCCAGCCAGGGATGTTGTGTTACTTTTTCCTGCGTCCTGCCTCAGAACAGCAGATGGGTTGTGTGGAGCTGTGTCTCTGGTTCAGTCACTTTGGACATAATTTTGGACTTTGGATAATAAAGACCAGAAATATACGAGAAGCGCAAAACTTTGATCAGCTTTTTGGGTTCCTGCCTTGAAGAAACAAGCTTCTGCCGTTGTTTTTGGAAGGCATTAGTTGTCTTTGATAGTTACTGGAGGGTTATTGCCTGTGCCTCGTGTGAGTATTAAAACAGACTTTTGCAAAGCTTTCATACCACATTAAGAAAACTTTCGGGTGCTTCTTGGAATTCACACTCCGTGTTTGAAGTGTTTCAGAGACACATTCAAATAGATTCTTGATAATATTTTAAAATTTTTACAAGGGTAGAGAAACATCTGAAATTATGGATGGTTCTGTGTTCTTATTTAGAGGGGAGATTGTTCATTATATTTCGACACTGACAAAGTGTCATTATACTGGTTGTACAGCAGCAAAGTGTAGCTATTATTGCTTGTTCATGGGAAGCGATAAAAACTCTGTTGGCAAAAGAACTCTTGCTGGTATTTCAGGAAGAAATTCTTCCCAGAGAGGGTGGTGAGGCACTGGCACAGGTTGCCCAGAGAAGCTGTGGATGCCCCATCCCTGGAAGTGTTCAAGGCCAGGCTGGATGAGTCTTGGAGCAACCTGGTCTAGTGGAAGGTGTCCCTGCCCATGGCAGGGGGGTTGGAACTAGGTGATCTTTAAGGTCCCTTCCAACCCAAACTGTTCTATGGTTCTATGAGCACATTTGTAAGGCTGAGATTTTGTAGGTATAAGAACCATATAATTCCTAGTTAAGGTTTCCATAGCAACTCTAACACACTCCCTTTGTACATTTTTAGTGATGGGTCAGATAAAATAAACCTGTCTCTAATCTCCAGGTAGCTTTTGAAAATTGAAACGAAATAGAGACTTGGCTTTTAAAATCTCAGAACGCTAAATAATTATTACCCTCACCTCACTTATTCTTTCTAACTTTGCATTTTAAAGGACCTGGCAGGTACCAGCAAAGCAAAACAAACTCAAAGCTAATAACAGTTGGCAAGATTCTGAGCCCAGTCTTGAAGATAGAAAGGATTTATTCGTATATAAATGTACGAACTTTCCAACATTTATCAACCCAAAATCTCAGCTCCTAACTCTTGGGTCAGATACACTCTTTAATTTAACCAAATTCCCAAAATGTCATCATGCTGCGTCAGAATGGTGGCTGGTTTGTATGTGGCAAGGACATCTTCAATTCCTTAGCTTTGCTGAGGTTACAGAGTATAAAAGCAGCTCACTGATTTCTGATGTCTGTTTAAATAAGAGCACAGTTAGAGTTAATGCCTCCTGGCTGGAGCTTGACTTTGTGACTGTGCATCTTCTGAGTAGCTTTTCCCATTTCTCTGAATTCCACGTGTTCATCTGCCCTATACTTGTATTTTGTTGTGGTTTTGCGCAGGTGAAGAGCACGCTGCTCATCCTTTGTGAGAATGGCTTTGTTCTCCAGGTTCCTGCCCCTCTCCCTGAGGAA
The DNA here is from genome assembly GCF_000690775.1 of Eurypyga helias. Classification (NCBI taxonomy): domain Eukaryota; kingdom Metazoa; phylum Chordata; class Aves; order Eurypygiformes; family Eurypygidae; genus Eurypyga; species Eurypyga helias. The sequence continues at coordinate 18,197 of NW_010236921.1, forward strand.
CAGGATACAGCGTCCACCTATCAAATAAAAAACCTGCCGACACAGTACTTCCATTTTCATAGTATTAAATCGCGAATCAAGGTAAAGAACTCTCCCGTGGAGGAATTTCGTGTTCTTTGTGTGCCAAAGGAGAAAACTACCTAAAAGGGGTTCTAGCCCCTGTGTTGCATCATAGGTTTTTTGCTACGCTTCTTGAAGGGGAAGGCCAGGTAGAAACTAATTTGTGGCTGAGTTTCAGCATTTGAAATTACAAGTTGTTGTGGGTTTATTCAGAGAGAACACACATCACTGAAAGCATGATGTGCATCTCGGTTAGAATTAGGAGATAGCATTAGTGAAAGGGAAATGTAGTGTAGCGCATTAGCTCTCAAAATATTTTCATTTGGGTACTTTTCAGAAAGAGTATGTTTCTTGTGGTTGGTGTGAGCTCTGTAGGAAATTCCTTTCAACAGTCATAACACACCTATGTGGTCACTTTGAGGCAAACATGAAACATCTTTTTTTTTCCCAGCAATTATATATTTCAGATTTTTTTTTTTAATGCTGTAATAACTTTAAAGGGGTGAGGTTTATTTCTGAATGAGAACTAGCAGTCTAGAAGATAGGCAGGGCCAAAGGAAAAGAGTTACACTAGCTCTCAGGTGTAGTTAATCTTGTGAAATTAAAAAGCAAGCTGGTATTAGGTGCAGGAGCAGAGCTCCAGGGAGCAGGCTCCCAGGCCCGTGTTCGATCCACCACAGTCCAACAGCCTCCCTGGTTCTATTCTCAACCTGCAATGTGTCTGCGTTCTCTGTTAACTGCTCCTGCCTTCCGAGTGGTGCAGGACCGAATGTCGGGCCAAGCCTCATTTCTTGTCATAGCTAGGAGGAAGTGAGCACTCAGGAGAAAGATTTCTTGGTGGTTTTCTCCCAGGAAGAACCCAAAGAATGATCACAAAGCTAGCGTGTATATGTAAGGAAAGACTGACAGAATGCGGGTGGAGTTTTGCTGTTGGTTTTTGTTTGGGGTTTTTTTAGTCAAAAAAAAAAATATTCATTGGGAGACACTGTAGAAACCTTCTCTATAAATCTTTAAAAATAGAAAGGAAGAATATTAATTGTTCTTTTTTCTTTTAGTCTGGAAATAGATGAATAATTAATAAGGTGCACGAGGATGTTTTTAATGAGATGTAAGGAAAGATTTCTAACGATGAGGGTGGCGAAGCACTGAAATAGCTTGCGTAGAGTCCCTGTAGCAGGAGATTTTTAAAGGGTAGGTCAGACAAACATCAGCTGATAATATTTAAAGTTTAGCTGATTCTGCCTTTGGGCAAAAGAATGCTCTTTTGAGGTCCTTTCCAGACCTTTCTCTATGATTCGCTATCTAACATCTTCTTAGGAAGATCCTGTTTGACTGAGTTCACACTAAAGTAGGCTTCAATGGCAAGTGGGTTTTAAAGGTTTTATAAATCTGCAAATGTGCTCTCTTTCTTGTTCAGCAGAAGTAAAGTCCATTACAGCTTCTCTTTTTCACTCTACCTCACTGATGCACTAGAACTTGGGAATGAGTTCAGCTTTCCAGTGCTTTTCTTTCTCCTGGGCAGGCAGAGGAAAGGGCTTGGCAGTTCTGCAAATGTAGTAGGCTCATAGTGGTTACTATTGGGAATAACCTCTCTAAGGAAATGCTGAAGTCTCCTTCTCATGCAGAATAGTGTCTGTTTCAAAGGACCATGAGTTAAAATACTTTGGAGGAGGGAAATGGGGGCATTCCAGTGGAGACTCCCATGAAGTCTGGTTGGTCTCTGCTTAGTTGATGGGAAAAGAGATTTCTCTAGATATTCTGTATATATAATGCCAGACCACCTTGGATTTAATTTATGAGACTTCTTCAGTCAGCAGTGTGTGGAGTGCCTTGTTTTTATGTCTCTGTGTTTCTCTGCTTGTTGTAATAGCTGGAAGAGGAGATTGCAGTGAGAGAACAAAATAAGCGGGAGGAGAAGAAAGCAAAACTTGAATTGATAAAGCAGCAACAAGAGATGGGAAAGGAGGTAGAAGAAGGAGAACCTGAAGAAGAACCCGAAGAAGAGCCACTGCCACCTCTCTACATACCAGAGGAGCCCAGTCCCATCCTCTGTGGGTTTTATTCAGCACCAGGAAAATTTTGGCTTTCCTTGGTAAGCCAATTTTTATTTCATGTTGGTGGGATTGCAAGATGTGGCAACCTTCCCTTCACACCTGGGTGCCTTAGAAACCGGATTATCTGAAACCTGTCATCTCTAGGACATGGAATTCTCTTCATACTTGATAGCTGCAGTGGTCTTTGTGAAGTAAACCAGCAGTGTCATTGCAGTTGAGATTGTGCAGTGGGTTTCCAATAGGCAACGCTTCTTGGTGATGCTGGAATGGGCACAGAGGCTGAGCTGCTCCTTCACGGGCAGGAGGTAGAATCTTAACGTATTGGTAGGATGGCTTGTAATGCCAGCGGTCATGGTAGATCTTCTCTGAGGGTAAACAGGATCTCTAGATGTTTGGAATTAATATTGTCTAACCTGTCATAGAACCTTAAGCAAGGAAGAATTATTCTGAAAATTACATTGACCTGGTCAGCTGCTTGGGTGTTCTTTTGTCACCATTTCTTTATGGTCCTTCTCTTCTTCAGGGTGGGTATGACTCAGGGTTCCTCTATCACTGTGAATTCTCAAATGATCACCAAGTCGATCCTGAAAACAGAAAAGATGAACCCTTTGAAGTGATTCCTATTGAGGACGCCGATGACAATCCCATCCACCAAATCTCTTTCTGGTAAAGCATTGTAGTGTAAAGGTAGTTTTGTGACAAAGTTTGGTTAAATTGAACTTGGAAGGGAGGAGGGTACACTGCTTTGTCCCTTTTTAATTGTAGGTCAACTCTAGTATGCAGAACTGTCTCTGGTTTTCCTGGCACCGAGTTTCACTTAAAATTCCTAACGGACATAGTATGTGTTTGACAATAATTTAAAAGGCCCTTCAAAGATGAAAACCTCTGCTTTCTAATTAAGTACTGATTAGGACTCGAACATCCTAGATTGTACAACTCCAGTGTCACACATACTTTAACTCTGCTCCCAGCTTACAAACTTGGGAAAGCTACGTTTGTTACGCTAGACTAGCTCTTTTCAAGTGTCAGGTTTTGAGCTGTGGCCTTACTATTCCTGTTTCTTGTTGCTTATTTGACAGTACCAGCAGACTGCTTATGTTCTGCGGGCTGCAGAATGGCGCACTGCGTGTTTATCCTCTCCAAGAGAAAGACCTCTCAGGGAATGCCCTGAAGGAATACTGGTCCTTCAATGTACATGACAATGATTATGGCCAGATCCGGGGGATCTGTTCTAGTTATGATGATAGGTTTCTGATTACCTGTGGTGGAGATGGAAACATTTTTACTTTCAACATCTTGTCTCCAGAGGATGCTCACAAAGAGCTAAAAGCCAAAATCCCCTCTCCTAGGGTAAGTCGCCACCCTCTTTCACTGAATTAGGCCTATTTACAATCAAACTACTTCAGGCAGGCAAAATAGAGTTCAACTATTTGGCATCATAGATCTTTTATAGCAAAAGCTGAAGAAGAGCTCTTGCAAAACATTCCCTAATAAACAGGCGCAGTGACTGCATTTTTCCTTCTCAATGATATATGTTTTTTTTCTCCAAATAAGAATAGTATGTGTTGTTTGTATGTAATATTCTGCTAGTCTTTTCCCACTCAAAGGTGTAATCATGCACATTCCTAGAATGAAAGGCCCACAAGGATTTGTTATACTTAATATCACTCTTCAATTTAATTCCAGTCAAATATGATTCTGCTCTGGGTGGGGATTCTAGCAATAATGTTGGAGAAGAACAAGTGTACAGTTTCTCAGTGCATCTGGAACCATTCATATGCAGTTCACAAGCTGGATATTTTAATTTTGCGAAATAGCACAGTGTGATGCTGATCCTGTTGCTCTTTCACTGTTGGACAGTGTTAGCAGTAATGAATTTACAGGTGTTGTCCTGTAGTCACCATTCAGCTCATCACCTTTGGCATCTTTGAACAGGTGACACTGGAACTCTTTAACAGTTCTACTGACAATACACAAGAGAGAACCCTCTGAAAATATTGAGTTTATTGAATTTGAAAAAACAATCTCCTGAGTGCCTGAATTAAACAAATATAACTTGAAAGAAGCAGTAAGACCTGTTGAGTAAAGAACTGCTATCGTGCAGAATGAATTTTGGAGTAGATACAAATTCAGTACAGTTTAAAAATCTTGAAAGTGTCAACATAAAACAAACCCAACTTTAAAATATTTTTAATATTAGTTGGTAACTAGGTTTTGAAAGATGCTTTAGAGGGGAAATTGTAATTTTCATCATTTCGTTAAATTGTTTGTGACTAGTTGAAATTCTTCACCAGTATCACAAGAATATATAATTGAAAATAGACTCTTTTTAAACTAAGTGAATAATTGGAATCCGTGATATCAGAGCCTTGTTTTTTAAACTAAGTGAATAATTGGAATCCGTGATATCAGAGCCTTGTTAGCTCCAGTAGTACAAGTAGTGATTAATATATATTTTTAAGAATATATACAGTTTTATCACTTTGAGTATGTAAGAAGCTCTATATAAAGATCTTTACAGTCCATTTCTATTGTTAAAGCAGGCAACATTGCTTAATGACCATCCTAATAGAGTCTTTTTCCCTCATCAAAGTATATCTTCATTAAGTATCTATTCTAGTTTTAAGTCATGTGGAAGATTTTAAAAATTCCATCTTCATTAAACTTAATGAGATTCTTAGAGAATCAAATACAAATCCTCTGAAACTAATTGAGTTAAATTACAGATCAATTTAGTACGACTGTATTCACCGTAGGGTGATAGGCCCTCCTCTTTTTTTAGAGCGTGATCGTCTAGGGAAATGAGGCTTGTGCGACTGCAGTGTCCATCCATCTGTCATTCTTCACAGCTAATAATTGCGGAGCCATTATGCAGTCAGCAGAAGCAAACTAGATGAATTACACATGTAAATTGGAATTAGCCCAAGATATGTTGTCTCTTGTCAACCTGGCAGTGAGGGGAGACAAAAGAATTGGGTTTTGGGGGTAGAGAACCGAAGATGTTCTGGGACAGAGTGAAGTTGGGGGGCAAGCAATGATGTAATGGTTGATGTTGGTGGAGAGGATACAGGATTTGCGTTCTCTGTCCCTAAGAACTGTGCTTTGTTAGTTCTTTTACGTGTAAGCCAACTTCATTGCTTTTTGTTCTTGAAACATAAAACCTGATATTTAAGGCCCATATAGCAATATTGATCGTGAAGGTTTATTTTGGTTTTGTGAGAGGCAATGGGAGCTCTGTCTTCATATTTGTCAAAGCTTTATTGTCTGTTGAAACTATTATTGCTTGTTTAAAAGCAAGACAACGTTTTTATTCCAGAGTGGTCTTGAGAAGGAGAAGGCTACTGAAGACATTGAGGATCCTGGTGCCTACAAGTAAGAGATGCTTGGATAATGACGAAAGAGACCGTCAAGTGTCGGTAGCTCTTTCTTCAGACCATGTAATTCTTTTTGCCTCCTAAGAGGAGGGGGAAGTTGATCAACCTGAATTTGAGTCATTTCCTTGTTACACACAAAGGTTTTTTTTCAGCCCTTCCCTCCATTTCATCTACTTTCCTGTGGCAGTAATTCCAATATGGTGCTCTGAGGCTTAGACAACACAAGGTCATGGTCAAAACCCCATGTTGTTAGGACTGTACAAATTCACAGGAAGATGATTCCTTTCTAAGTTACCTTCAAAGCCCACGAGTTCACTGTGAGTTTAAGGCTGTCAAGGAAATCTAGAAGGTTACATAAATTGTTATCTTTCCTCTCTTCCACTGAGATGACACCATTTCCTTTTCTCATGCATTTTCAGCATTGAGGAAGTCAAGCAGAAAAAGGAGTATGAACGGAAAATGAAGGAAGCTGAAGAAAAAAAAAACAAGAAAAGAGAGGAGTTAATTGCCCTGAGACAAGAGTTTCTTTTTCTTCTTCAAAAGAATCAGGAGTTGCCCAAGCACATGCAGCTGCCCAGAGAGGTACATCTGGTTTTCATGAGGATCATTTACCTTTAGAGGCACCTTCTAAAATGTTGCTACCTGATGTGTTGGGGCCAAAGATGTCCGGCCCTTTGGATTAAGGTAGTTCTATGAATACATAATTTGCTGGGGCTTCTAAGTCACAGCTGATGATTTGTGCCGTTTAAGAAGCATGTGGGGAAAATGAGTATGTCTGTGGAGATCTGAACAGCTCCTGAAATGAGGGGTTGTGTTGATGTGTGTAGAACTCTGGTATCTGGGCAGGAGCATTTATTACCAAAACCTGGTAGCCAGGATAACGTGGTGCTGGGTTTTCTGTCTTTCTGCAGCAGTACAAGATGGACCATAGGATCTTTGAGGAGCTGGATAGGCAGACAGCACAGAGAATCCAGTTAGTGCAAAAGGAGCTGGCTTGGGAGAACGAGAAACACTTGATTGGACTGCAGAAACTACGCAAGCAGTAATCATTTTTCTTCTATTTCCTCCTCTGACCTTGCATGGGGCCTATCATTTACACAGTTGCACCTGCCACAAGGAAAAACAGTGTGATTTTTCCCCACCACCCCCCCTCATATAATCAATATTTATTCTGTTGTAATTCTATAATTACTTTGCTTGGAACATAGACAAGAGTGTATACTGATATTTGGGTGTACTTACTTCTTTTGAATCTTTGGTAAAAATTCAGACATGCAAATCAAGGAAGTAGCTCTATTCTGATCCCCTTCTATATGAAGAAAACTAGATGTTTCTTGAGGCTAAGTTTTCCTGGGTTTTTGCCAGTAGGTTCAGTAAGAACCAATAACTCTTATTGGAACTTTGAAGAACAACCTGTGGAACAAATCACTTCTTCAGGCACATTGCACGTCTGCCAGATATTTTAGTGTCATTGCTAACACAATGTTCCCTATATAGTTTAAAGTTACAAAATGAACACAAGTTTAAGTGCATGGTGCATTTTGGGTTGGTTTTCTTAAATCGGAGTATATTAGCAAAAGATAAATCGGAGTATATTAGCAAAAGATAAATTCCTAAAAATAATTACACAGTTGAAATAATGCACAACAACAAAACCACCTTAGGCATACAGAGTGTGTGACTGGGAGAAAGACTTGAATGAATGTATTTTTAATCAGTCCTTAATGGAAGAGGAAGGATGTTCTCATGAAGAACCCGCTGTACGATTCAATATTGGGAGAGGTCTTAGTAAGTTTATTCTTGAGCATCTCCCTCCGTTCCTAGATTGGGTAAGTCAATAGATAGTGTCAGATGTCACCATGCTATTGCTTGTGAATTTACATGTAATGATTGTGTGTGCAATAACTACATTATTCATGTCCTTTTGGTCAAGGAAAAACGGTCAGTCGTGCCTACTGACATTGGACAGCTTTGTCTAATTTGGCTTTTCAGGTTTCGAGACTCACTGGAATTCGACACTGTTGTTGTTCGTGCTATTCAAAGCAATCATCAAATTTCCACCTACAGACTTCTAGCAATGCCTGAGAAATACTACCAAGATAAGGAACATCCGTCATGGAAGAGGACAGTACTTAAAAGGGCAGGGAAACAAGCAGAAGAAGAAGAGATCGTCAGAGAGACAAGGCGTACGCACAGGGCTAATGATGGCTGTTTAAATCTTATCAGTAATACGGTTTCTGTCTTTCATCTCAGGTTGTTTTCCTGAGTCCAAGCTGAAGATATTGTAATTTTGTTAGGTAAAGGTAAAGACATACAACTGTGGTATTTTTTTTCAGTACCTACATACACAGTAACACACAAAGTCCGTGTTTAGGTCAATGCCAGCAATTGTCTGTCAGCCCCATGGGTAGAATGTGACTAAGAGTCCACTCAAAGAACACGAATACGTCCAGAACACCCACTGCAGTGGAACTCTGCTGATTGACAGGAGCAACCCACGGGGTTTCCAGTAGTTGGGACTGCACTGTGCTGCAGGGTACTTACATCTTCACACAGTTATTTTTTCGATCCAGGAGACACCAGAATTTTCGAGGCTGAGACTGAAAGGCTGAAGACGTCAGGGGTCCGAAAGCCAACCACGCGTTACATAGAAAGCAAACGTGAGCAAGTCAGAAGAACTGTTGAGCAATCTGACAAGGTGAAAGCTAAGATCAGGAAGAGGAAGGCAGAGTGGGATGAACTGTGAGTCTTGAACCAGGCTCTGTGCCCTTTTAGTTCTGCTTCTTGTCTGAGGTCAAGCAGTGCTATTTAGCTGTCATATGGCACTATAATCTCCCTGCCTAGTTTTTTATATTCCTAATGGTTGTAATTAATTAGATGAGTTTTCATGTACCTCTGAGTCTCAAGAAAGCATTAAAATCTTTGTTAGTTTCTGTGGTTCTTCTAAAATACTAAAAAACTTGAATTCAGCTAGGTAGCTCCACCTTCAGATGGACCGTCATAAGGTGTCTAAATTGATCGTGACTGAGGGACGCCTAGACCATCACAGTCAGCTCTCAGTTAACCCTTCCAGCACCACATGCTGTGTGTGACAGCTGGGTTAGGTCAGTTGTGCTAATGTCACGGCCATTACAGGAGTGTTTGTGATACGCTCCGTGCTCATCTTTATCGTGAGAGGCAAGACGCCTTTGAATCCTCGTGGAAGTACAGAATTTCTTCATCAAGAGATGAATACAGGGAATGGGACCAGTGTAGAGACAGAGTACAAGGCTTTTTAAGATTATTAAGTGTTTAACACTACAGAGGAGGATCGGGAATTCTGTGCTGTAAGCTGGTGGAGTCCCTGACACTGACAGCAGCATGTACTCACTACATCCAGAACTCAGTCCAAGTGTAGGGGTTTAACCTGTCCCATGGCAGAGCTTTAAGAGGCTTTTTTTGGAAAAAAAAATAATCTGAGGTATTCGTTCAAATGTGCAAGGATATTCTTCTCAAAGCAGCCATTGGTTTCTGAAAGAGGTGTGTGATCCTTGATCCCTAGCTCACCTCCCAAGCCAGAAATCGGAAGGTATGAAATGACCCTGTTTGTTCACCTGTATGCATTCTGTCATAAAGTTCAGCTTTGATTTGTGCCTCCCAGATACAAGAGCAAACCTAGTGATGACTACGAGAATCCCAAGGATGTTGAGGACATCAGAGAAGCACGGGAAAATATGGGATATTATAGGCTGAAGACTGCCACTGACTACAGGGTCCCTGAACACAAGCGTATGAACCCTGAGAAGAAGGTGATGCAGCTTACATCCCTGGAAGTGTTGGTATGTAAACTGGCTCCTGCACGTGTATATTTCCCACTTTTAGAGGGAGGGAGGATAGCATACTAGCCACTGAAGACATTTTTTGGAAGGAAATCAAAGTGGATGTGTGAAGAGACCTTGAAGGACAGGCTGTCTTGGGTCAGCTTCAGCTACAAATCAGCCTTTCTCTTGTGAAGTGTTAGTGCTTCACCAAACTCAGACATGAATCAGTCGAGGATAATTGTCAGCTGGCTCTTAAAATGATCAAGAGAATTTACCTTTTCTAGTACTTGAGCAGGAACATCTGTCCCTTTGAATTCTTCATAAAGTCTTACCATCTGGTAACTGGTATACACTGAGCTAAGTAAGCCCTGTCATGAAATTACCTTTACAAAATCAGGGATGTAAGCAAGGACAGGTGTTCCTAGTGTGACCTCTCCGTACTTCGGTAATCCCTCTTTCTGGGTATGAAGCATCAGAATCTTCCTGAGAAACCAGGTCTTTTGGAGCCACCTTTCTGTGATAGGATTCCTGCAGCTGCCACACGTCTTTTAACCACAAAGACACAAGCAGCTCAGATGTTGTGCAGTGTCTTTGTTGCTTTCCTTGTGGCTTCTTTTCCCCCAGTCTTACTTCTGGATGTTTTATTTGGCTGGAGTGCAAAAGAGTGACAAATTTCTTTAGCTAAAAGAACAATGAAGAAATGTATCAACTGAGCTTGCAACTGTCCAGTTGCTTTTTGGTAGGAAGGCTTATTTCTTTCCCTGCTTACTGACAGAGGAGCCTCTTCACTGCATAGCTTATCTTTGGTGAAGCCTAAGTTATACTCTTGGTGGCCCTGAAATCTTCTCCAGTCTGATCCTCATGAAGCGGTTGCCTAACCTCAGACACCCTCTAGGCTGGGTTGCTTTGAGAGAGAGGTCTAAGCATTACAGAAGCAATGCTACAGTCTTGGGGATTGGTTGGATCATTCTAATCTCATGCTTGGGCTCCAATACTTCATTGTGGTGCTGATGTCACCAGATAGCCAGTGATTAACTTAACTCAGTAGGCCAAGCCAGTGCAAACAAAGGGAATAGTTCTTGTTGTAAATTCCAGGTTTATACGGATAAAGGCTTCCAGTTACTTCAGGTGGTTAGTGTATAGGGTTGTTTTCCTTATAAAGATTGGAGAAGTTTCTGCCAAATATATTAATGTTAGATCACATCCGATTGTTCACAGATTCACAGAGTCGTAGGGGCTGGAAGGAACCTCTGGAGATCATCTAGTCCAACCCCTCTGCCAGAGCAGGATCCCCTAGAGCAGATCACACAGGAACAAGTCCAGGTGGCTTTGGAAAGTCTCCAGGGAAGGAGCCTCCACCACCTCTCTGGGCAGCCTGTTCCAGGGCTCTGTCACCCTCACAGGGAAGAAGGGTTTCCTCATGGTCAGGTTGAACCTTCTGTTTTCCAGTTTATGGCCATTGCCCTAGTCCTGTATTATTTCATGTGAAAAGAGTAAATTAATACAGCGTCTCCTTGCCACAGAATCACAGAACATCTGAAGATGGAAGACACTTCTGATGGTGATCTAGTCCAAACCCTCTGCTCGAGCAGGGCCATCTAGCGCAGGTCACCTCAGCCCCCTTTGCCACGAGGGCACATTGCTGGCTCACAGTCTGCTTGGTGTCCACCAAGACCCACAGGTTCTTCTGTGCAAAACTACTTTCCAGCTGGTCTGCCCCAGGCATGTACTGGTGCAGGGCGTCGTTCCTCCCCACACGCAGGACTTTGCATGTCTGCCTGTTGAGCTTCATGAGATTGCTGCCAGCCCATCTCTCCAGCCTCTCCGTGTGGACAGCAGCACAACCCTGTGGTCTATCAGCTGCTCCTTCCAGTTTTACACTCCCAGCAGTCTTGCTGAGGGTGCGCTGTGCCCCATCATCCAGATAGCTAATGAGGCCGCCCAGAATTGTTCGTACTGAGGCCTGCCTACAGGCCCAGCAAGATGCACACAGGTCATCACAAATCGATTTCGCCGCACTTGGCTGTGTAATTCCCACCTCTTACATCTGCTCTGTCACTTCTTGGATTAGCAGATCTTCATCTTGAGTTGGAGAGAAAAAATATTCAGCTGATGCCAAAGTTTTCTGAGTTGACTGGATTGCTGGAAGGCCTGGAGGGCATTTGTTCTGGTTATCTAGTGGCTTTTATGAAATCCAATAGCATGTTACTTTCTTGCTTTTAACATTGCTATCTACTGTAAGTTGAAAATTCAGAACTTTGTTCTGCAGTAGCTGTGATTTCAGCTTCACCATCATATATAAAAGACAAGAATCTCATCTGCCTTCCAGAACCTGCATTTGTGGAAGACTGCTTCAGTGTCTTTGAGGTTATCTGAGGTAACGGCTTTGTTTCAACGGCTGTCAAAGAAGTCTAGATTTCTGTACAGCTCTGCATTGGTAGTGTGTACAGTAAAGGCCCTCTCAGGTGTGTCTCTTTTGTCTAGTTTGCTTTACAAAATACTAGGAGAGATCTGATTTTCCTTTTGTTAGTGTCGTCTTTGTACTATATGCCGGAAAAGAGGGCCATATACTCTCTGTATGTAATGAGAGAGCCCAAAAGACTAATCCTCAAAACCCCACAGCTGATATTCACAGCCTCTGCCTGCCTTCTGCCCTGCTTCAACATCTCATGCCAAGAAACTCACAGTCGAGTCAGGAACTGAGAGAATGTGGGGCAGGCTCGTTCCCCTTCCTGCACCTTTGCTGTTCAAGGTGAAGGAGAGAAGAAGAGGTGGTTCCAAATATTTTAAATCCACAGGCTGAAAGACAGCTGTTTAAAAAGACTAATGTGCGGAGATGGCACAGAAAAGAGAGCTAGTGTGGAAAGAAGGGAAGTCAGCCGAACACGCCTCTTAACCGTTACTTGTGTGGGGGAAGACTAGATGCTATGGAAGTGTTTCTGCAGAATCCTACTAAAATTGTTTCTCCTTTGCAGATCCATGAGAGGAAAGTGAATATGAACAAAGAGATACTGTCTCTGCGGGATCTCAAGGTTTCTGTTATTGACAAGATCAAGTGTTTAGTGCAAGAACTGAAATCCATACACACAGCCTTGGATTTGTCAGAACGCCTCCCTCTTCCCCTGATCCCTCAGTTATACCCAGATGAGGTTCCAGAAAAAAAATTTGAGTACGACACTGACATCCTCCTGAAGTTCAAAGAGGAGCAGGAGGCCAAGGCAAAGCTCCAGGAACAACTGGAAGGGACTCCCTCATCCCGTGCGTTTAGGCACGGGTTTCGTCGGGCTTCTTCCATTAAAGAGATGGACCCCGTGGCACAGGCCAGACGTGCACGCCCAGTGAAAACAGCACCCTCCGTGGTCACAGAACAGCGAAAGGCTTTCGAGATTGAGAAGGCAGAGCCAACGGGAATGGAACTGGAAATTTTAAAGAGGGAGAAGATAAAAAACCTGTATTTACAGGAGACCTTGATTAAAAAGGTAGGAAATAAGGTTTGGTTTTTTTTCTTCAGATGGAACAATCCCACTGCCTCAGAAATAAACCCAAATTCCTTCCTTCTGTCTCAGGATTGCAGCTACTCTTGCCTGTCTGAAGTTCAGGAAAGTGCTATCTGGTGCACATTTACAGTGTAAATCAGTACCAATCCCTACCTGTGTGAAACATACCAATGGAAATAGTTTGCCTGTCCAACAATAACTAAGCTGTGGAACTCAGCCTTAGGATGTGGGGAAGCTAGAGTTTGATAAAGTCCGGAAGAAAAATCCATTCGAAGCTGTTGAACACAGACATACCACCTCAAGCTGAGGATGTCCCATAAGCAGAGTTTAGGAGGGGGCAGAGAGGAGCGTGCCGAGGTGTACCGCTGCTCACTTGTTTGCTCCCTTTCTCATCGGCCTTTCTCTAGCTCCTGCTATTGGCCACTGACTCCTTGGTCTACCCCAACACAGAGATCCTTGTGTTGGCGCTCCTGAAGGTTTTGAGAGCATATCCAAACGCCGCTGTGGCCATCCCATATGGATAGGTTATGGCAGCTGCTAGCACTGATCGAACTGCGGGTGTCTGGGGAGAGCTGGCAGGGATTCGGAGGGAGGCCTGTCAAGGCACACCACGCATAGTTATTGCTGCGCCTGGGATTGTTCCATGAACTACTTCAGGCTGCTGTAAAACAGTGTCTGAAGAGTAAAATAGTTCTGAGGTGGAGTGGGATGCAGTGGCAGATTCTGTGAAGCCACGGTGATGCTTTCACTATTGGGCAGAGAACAAAGACACATTTGGGGTGAACTTGGTCTTTCTTAGCGCTACAGTAACCCATAGGTAAATAGCATGGGCGAGTTACTGATTTGGCAGAGCTCTTCCCTTCTGCCCCTTTCTCTAGCTTTGCATATTTATCTCCACTCCTGATACCTTCCCTGTTCCTCACTGGGCTCTCGCGTATGCTCCAGATCAACGCCCTGGTGCTCCACTTTGATGCTGAACTGCGCTTTCTGCGGCACGAGAAACTGAAGCTGGATGTGCAGATGAAAAGTGCTGACCTGTGCTACATCACGTGGTACGAAGAGCTGCTCGTCCTGAAGAGCCTTGAGAAACAGGAGAACCTTCTCCAGGGGCGTGTTAACTCCCTCGTCAGTGAGCAGGAGGCCGTGCGAGTAAGTAGGCCTTGTGCTTCCTGTGCCACTAATGCATGGCTTGAAGCAAAAGCGAGCCATAAAGTAAAAGGTGGCATCTTTTTGCTTCATTTGAGCACTGATCCAGCATCTAGTGCTAAACGAGAAACTCTTAATGATCAACCTGGGATGGTGGCTTTTAACTCGCAGTAGTTCATCTTTTCGTAATCTTAACGGTTGTACTTCAATAGGTACTTCATGGTGTGGAATATGTGACAAATCATATACTTGAACTGAAGAACGTACTCCTGGTTCTTACTTGATTGCAGCATGGGTTTAAAGAGGGAGACAAGTTTTTCATGTGCAGGTCTTCACACACGCATCCTATATACACACGTGTGTTATTCTTTTTAACTGAAGTAGGTTTTTTGTTTGTTTAGTCAGAATTGAACAGCTACCTTGCACAGATGGAAGATAAAAAGTGTGAGATTACAAAGCTTCAGGAATGTGAGAAAGCTCTTTATGCCAACTTCCAAGCATCCCTTGGAGAAAACAATGAATTTGCCCATTTTCTGACCAAGGTTCTGAAGAAGAAAACCAAGTGCATGGAAAAAAAAGGAGTAGGAGGAGAAGCAGGTTGGAGATGCTGTTCTTGTTTGACCGATTTGTAACACGTACTTCCGTGCGGTGAAGTGAAAGTGCCTGGGTCCAGGTGGAGCGCTGGGTACACGCAGCGCTGACTCGGTTCAAAAACCCATAGATCAGACCTACCCAGATGGGTGTATGTACCGGCCCATGTCCTGTGGCAGCCCTTGGGGATGATAACAACGGTGCAGTTCGCTTTCTCACGTGACTGCAGTGGGTCTGATGACAGCTCCTGCAATTTACTTCCTGTAAGTCAATACTGAGGACTGATAATTGGTATGAAGCGGAGGCAAAGCTTTAAATAGCTGCTTCCAATGCTGTTGCGATGGGAGCTATGGATAAGTGATTGGCCTGCCACATTCGTGACATTCTCCTTTAATCTGCCCATTGACTAATGAGAGATCGTAGACCTAATCTGCAGCCACCTATTAGTCACGGGGCTAAACATGTTATGAACGGTATCATTTATCTTAGGGCCTTGGCTTTAAGCTGTCACCGCTGCTAGGCAGCCTTACCAAGCTAAGAGTTCACTGAGATACTGGAGGAGGCTTTGAGCAACCTGGTCTAGTGGAAGGTGTCCCTGCCCATGGCAGGGGGGTTGGAACTGGATGGTCTTTAAGGGCCCTTCCAACCCAAACCATTCTATGGTTCTATACTTGTGCTCTGTCTGACTTGGCTTTGATTTCACTTTAGCAAAAGGTGCAGACAACAGGGATGCTTCTGTGACAGTTTTGTGCCTCTCTGTATTTGGCTTGGTTGATGAATCTCTGTAGCTGCGTGGTAAACCTACAAGGTTTAAATTCCCAGCACATGCAAAGAGAGGAAATATTACTAAAGAAAATCCCAAAAACGTGCCTGTGTCTCTGCATTTGGCACTATTAAGTGATTTCTCTCCCTCAGTTTTTTGGTGGGGTTGTTTGGGGTTTTTTTTTACCCCTTGTGAAATTACCAAATCAGTGCAATAAGCAGAAGGTGCCTGAACCCACATATCCAGGGTGATCTTTCGTGGATTATTGGGGTTGCATTGGCCAGCACATGGGCATAATGCCGAGCTAGGGGGCCTGGAGGTGTTCTGCAAGCCAGCAGTACCATCCTTCTCTTTCAGAGGAACATGATAAGGAAGAGGAGAAGGGTGAAGAGTCCAGCCTGGGCACTGACAAAGGAAATTCTGTATCCGAAGATGAAGTCTTCGATGACTCCATTTGCCCAAAGAGTACCTAAGCCATCATTTCCTTGGGTTGACTGCTTGTGTAGCATTAGGGGCAATATGGTGTGCTTAAAGAGACAATGGAATTTTGCATTATTCACTGCCTATTAATGCCATTATGGGCCAGGATGCTCCTACCCCTCCTGAGTGCGCCATTTCCCCCAGGACATCTCAGTGAAGAGTGTGAAACTCCTGGTAGTATAGGGTACCCTAATTAACAGGTTTGGGAAAAAAACCCATAGCTAAGCACTAACAATTGTTTTGCCTAAAGAACCATTCACCATTTCACGGCTGCTTTCTGGGGAGGAAAGTCCCCTCTCCGGAGGGGAGCTGCGCTCTGGAAAGCTGCTCCCTGGCCTCCCTGGCTCCCTGTTCGGGGAGGGGTGGGCGGTTCTGCGGGGACCCTCCCACAGTGTTAAATTAAGCTCTTGGTTACCACCTCGTGGATTTAGGCAGCAATTGCCTCTTGCTGGGTTGCCCTCTTCCAGGTAAGTTAGGAGCTTTAGTCTGCAAAATCCTCTTCATTCATGCGTTCAGCAAAGGCAAGCAGCTCCCCCCACCCCCTTTTCCTTTGTATGAGTTCAA
Source organism: Eurypyga helias (assembly GCF_000690775.1). NCBI lineage: Eukaryota > Metazoa > Chordata > Aves > Eurypygiformes > Eurypygidae > Eurypyga > Eurypyga helias. Next base: position 34,526 of record NW_010236921.1, read on the forward strand.
CTAGTTTGTGGTGTTGGGGTTTTTTAAATCTTTGAGTGGTATGGCAGTGACCGTGTAACAGCAACGCTCTAATTTGTTAGAGCTTACCAACAAATCACCTTGTGTATTTTTTTAAATTGGATTTTAACATCATTTTCACAGATGGAATTTTTTTGTTAACTCCTCCTTCATCTCCTTTTTGATGAAATGTTGGGAAATGAAGAGGTTTTTTACTTTTCACTGAAAAAAGTCCAAATCACTAATTGAAGGGGGAAACCACGTGTCGCGTTAGCCTCTTCCTGTTGTCTCTGCGACGCGTTTGGTCATACATTGGGAAAGAAAGTGTCTTGACTGGACGTAAGAGGATCCATCCCAGCCACTCACCCCTCACAGGGGAACGTGGCCCTCATGGCTTATGTTTGAGCAAGCTCTAGGGTCTTACCTTGGGGACCGCTGGGCAACGTGCACAGCAGGAGAAGCTACTAGCTGAAGCCTGTAACTGTAGTACGGTCATAACGCCACGGAGCTGTTCTTTGGCCCTTTTCTCCTCAGGCTGCAGTGAGGCACCATCCAGCTCCGGCAGAAGCGGCTGGACGTTGAGAAAGCTTTAACGGCGGAAAAGAAAGTTGCTGCTAACCTCAGAAAGAAATGCAGTGCCTTGGCCAAAAAGGTACGGAGTGTTTTCTTCTCAGCTGGCACCAGCTGGCTCCGTTGCAATGAAAATGTTGTGCTAGTGAATTCTGGCTAAGATTTAAAACCAAAATTCTACCCCTTTGAGAGGCCTCGGTTTGGGTAGAGAGATCTGTGGTAGTGCAGAGGTGGGAGGGAGCTCAACATGGGTCACCTGTCCTCCAAAAAGGGTAAATCAAGGCGGTCCAACCCTAGCTGCTGTGGGGCTGGATCCAGGTTTTAGCTCCAGTTCCTTCCCAGCTGTGTAACCTTCACGCAGCAGCAGCAGCGACCGGATTCTCCGGTTCACCTGATGTAGCCTGGCCCATCCTCTGTGCAGGTGTATGGGAATGGAGAGGTTGACAGGTGGGATGGAGAGATTAATTGCTACTCTTCCATCTAGCTCTTTTTGCTCTTTGTCACAGCTGAATAAACTCAACTTGGTGCAAGTTTTCCTCTTTTTTGAGCTCCTGCATTCATCAAGATATTTGATTTATATATATCTTAATTTGAAGGGTTATCCAGGATAGAGAGAGAGTTCTGCCACAATAACATTATGCAAGTCTTGCTTTTATTGTGTCTCAAAAATGTTCCATCAAATATGCTTAACTCACAACGGTTTTTGTTTAGTTTTTAAAGGCTTTCCCAAGTGCCAGCTGCCACATATTCACCCTGGGGTCTGACATTTGAGTCTGAATTGTTTCTTGCTCATGCAGAATCAATAAGCGTTTCCAGGCGTAACACAATAAAAAAAATATCTTGCAGGCTCTGTAGATCTAGAAGTGTTTTAGACGCTAAACAAAGCAGCTGCCCTTGGGACACGCAGGGCTTCCCTACCGAGGAGATGTGTATGAGCTGACACAGAGGTGTTCCGGATAGGATCTTGCTTGAATATGTAGATGAGCCTTGTGTTTGCCTATGTGACTCATCTGTCATCGTCTGTAAAACCAAAAAAAGAGGGTTTTTTCTATACTTCTTTCCCTTTGGATCAGGAACTCTAACACAGAACCTTGTGTATCGGAGTCCCCCAGGATTTTTGTTCATCCGCAATTTGTCTTTCTGCAGGCAGAAGTAGTGGGAACCAGCCTGGAGAGTGCGGAGAGGGAACTGGAAACCTTTCAGTGGGAAAAGCAGCAGAGGCTGAACGAGCTGTATGTGGTTGTGCCTTTGAAACTTCATCAGGTAATTTGAGACGTCGTGCATCTGCATGTGCAGAATGGCCTGTGGACATCTAAACAATGGTGTTACTGTTCTTTGGGGCCCTCAGTTCCTGGTTCACCGTGGTCTCCTGGGCGTAAAGCGCCATTAGTTAAATTTCAGGCTGCTACTTCCTCTGGATTTATTTTTCCCTTCTCTACCCTTATATTGCCAGACAAGAGGTAAGGACAGGCAGGTCGGCCTGTGGCTGAAATGTGCATAGTCTTCCAAGTGTTTCACAGGCTTGGCATGGGGTTTTCCTTCAGGTCTGTGCCTATTGATACGGTCCTGGAAAAAATCCAAAGCAAAACTAGCCCCCACACTATTGAAACTAATGGGAGTTCTGCCCAATTCGGGAATGCTGGATTGGATGCAATGCATTCATCTGCACAGCTGTTAAAATAGGGATGATAAATAGAAAATGAAGAGGAAAACTCAAGACAATACAGTTATGTCCTCTGGGCTGAATCTTGTCCTCGGAGACAGAAGATAGGCCCCTGCCTGTTCTGGCTTATATGCCTCTGAGGCAAGCTCCGCTCTCTCTGTTGGTTCCACCTCCCTTCATTAAGAAGTTGGCAGGGAAGACAGAAGAGCCTAAGGCCTGACTCTACAATCCCTCAGCTCCCAGATCGTTCCAGAGTACCGTTGACAGAGAGCCCCTCAATCCCCCATTGCTCCAGGTGCCATGGAAGGGTGGGCAGTCATCACAGTGCTAAGTAGCCTTTGGGGGGTGGTAGTGATTCCCTGGCCCGAACCCGGAGAGTTGTGCCCACACTTACTATTACTTTGCTCGTTCGTTCTTTAACGCCCGCACATCCAGAGGGGTCAGCAGCGCCCTTAAAGCCAGCCTTGCTTGTGGCTCTTCCTTGCAGGTGGAGTACTTGGTTAATGGGGAGATGCCTGGTGACTTCTCCCAGGCTTTGGTATTTACCAACCAGGCCTTGGAGTTTCTGCAGAAGAGAACTGTGGACCTGCATAATGAAAAGCTAACGCAAAGAGAGATCTACAAGAAGGCCCAGGAGCACCGTAAGTGGCTTGTGCAGGAAAAAAAGGAGATGGAGATAAAGATACGAGGTGAGTAACAGACTCAACGTGGCAGACTAGTGCTCCTCTTGCCCCCCTCACGGGGTGGGGGGAACCTGCCAGATGTCTGCCTTCACACTCAGCTGTCACAGCTGGTTACTTCAGAAAATAAGGCAGAAAGAGCAGATGAGGTGGGTTGTTTGGCTGAAGTACAGGTAGCTCTCCAGCACCCCGGAGTCGTTAGGCTGGGTGAAGTAACGTGGGTGCTTGGATTAAGGAGAGTTGACTGCAATGAGATGCTGGAAGGCAGGACACACAGTGCCTATTTCTGGCTGTAAAGCAGAACTGCTAGGAAAAGGGTACTTAAGGTTTTTTTGGCAATTTCCTCCTCCGTGTAAGATGATAAGAATGGAACAAGCCCTGCTGGAAACACTTCCCTCCCCAAGGAGCGAAGCCAGAGGTGTGTCTGGCACCCACACCTGCGGAAGCCCCGTGCCACCTCCGGTGTGGGAGCTTGGGCTGTCGAGCTCGGTCCTTGCCGGGACTGGCCTAAGGTGTGGCTTAGTGACCCCGCAGGTCCCGGGCAGGGGCAAACGGCAACGCTCGGCTGGGAGCCCTGTGCGGGTTTGTGTGAAGTGTTGGCCGCAGAGAAGATAGCAAAGGGCTCGGAGAAAATGCTGGGGGCAAGGCGGGAATCCCGATGAACCGGGGAGAGACAGCGCTGCCGCTTCTGCCTCCCGTTAGGACTGGAAGAGAGGTGCCGTCGCCTGATGATGGAGAAGTTTGGCCGGCTGGTTGATTTTGAAGCAGTTCAAGCGCACTCCGTCAACGTACGCGTGGAAGAATTGGAAGTGCAGATAATGGAGAAGGAATACATGCACGCCCAGGAGCTCAGAGAGTGGGAGGTAAGGAGCAGGAAGGGCGGGAAGACGTGTGTGTTGTGATCTGTCAAGGCTCCGTTTCCCTGGGGCTGAATTGCTACGCTAAAATGTTTGGTTTGCATGTTCACATTTGGGGTATTTTTCACTTGTCCTTAGCAGACCATAATGCCCTATTCCCATGTCCCGTCGTCATCCCTACCTCCACTCCAGCTGCTGACGCACGTCCTATTTTCTCACGGAGGTGGTTGAGGATCTTTTTGGTTTACTTTACTCAAAGGCATCCTTCTGCTTCCGTCCCTACGTGGAGTTCTCCTGGAGTGCTTTCCTTTGGTTTTCAGCTGGTGTTCGGCACCAAAGAGGAGGACGGGTTGCTGGGACGGTGCTGTGGGAGCAGGTGGTGTATGTAGGATGGGCCTGGTGTTTACCTGTGTGACGCTCAGGTTGTGCCTCCTTCCCCACTTCACGCGCTCTGTCCTCTCTTATCCCAGCTCAACCTTTTATCCATTCCCAGGAAAGAATCTTAGACCGGCGGCAGCAGCTGATG
>NW_010236921.1:38856-40553 GCF_000690775.1 Eurypyga helias
ACCTCTTTTGCCTCAAAAAGCAGCAACTGGAAACCAAGCTGGATTTGCTGAAGAAGGATCTGGTAAGCCTTTTAGCCGCTGCGCTGCACTCCGCAACGGGTGAGGGATCAGCCGGCCCTCGCCAGCTCTGCTCTCCTCACACCCTGCCCTGCGGTCAGCGCTCGGGCTAACGCTGCCGGGGGCACAGGCCGAGGGGCAGCCCCAGGTTTGCAGAGAGGGAGCTGAGCGAGCTGAGCTGAGCTCAGGCACGCCTTTGCTGCTCTGTAACCTCCCACTTAGCTGCTTCCGGGTGCTGAAATAAACTCGTTTCTAACTGAATGTCTTGCAGCAAGTCAAGACTATCCCTTTGTTGAGGGCTGGAGCCCCTCTGCTATGGGGACAGGCTGAGAGAGTTGGGCTTGTTCAGCCTGGAGAAGAGAAGGCTCCGGGGAGACCTTATAGCACCTTCCAGTGCCTGAAGGGGCTACAAGGAAGCTGGGGGGGGCTTTTTACAAGGGTCTGTAGTGACAGGACAAGGGGGAACGGGTTTAAATTGAAAGTGGGGAGGTTTAGATTGGATATCAGGAAGAAATTCTTCCCGGAGAGGGTGGTGAGGCACTGGAACAGGTTGCCCAGAGAAGCTGTGGATGCCCCATCCCTGGAAGTGTCCAAGGCCAGGCTGGATGAGGCTTGGAGCAACCTGGTCTAGTGGAAGGTGTCCCTGCCCATGGCAGGGGCGTTGGAACTGGATGGTCTTTAAGGTCCCTTCCAACCCAAACCGTTCTGTGATTGTATGGAAACAGCCAAATGAATGAAAGTGGTTTCCTTGCTCTGTATTAGGGAATAAGGCAGCCACCTCTGATGGTCTGACTCTACGTTTGGGGTCCCTCACTCGGACTTCTGGGGAGTTCTGATCAAGGAGTGGAGAAGTCATGAAGCTGTCCTCCCCCTCGGAAAGCTTTGCTTTCCCACTCACAATAAAAATTCCACTGTTCCTTCTCCCATGTTGTATATATAGAAGCCATTTTTTCCCCTCTCCTTACAGGGAGGAGAATTCCAGGGCACCCGAGCTGCTGACATCAAAGAGAAGGTGCGTCTGGAGTCACGGCTCGAGCACGTGGCTGGTGACACAGCCTTCCTGAGGAAAGAACTCCGTCTCCTGAGCGGAACTGATGGCTGCGTCAGAGAACTCGCTCTCCCGAGCAGTGAAGGTGGGCGTCTCTCTCTACAGCCTCCCCCACTCCAGGGCCCCGGGACACCAACGGCATCCTCCCCTGGCCTTACCACAGAAACCGCAACGGACACTCCGGGTTTTTAGAACGGACCTGGTTACCTGCGGCAGGAGTCGCTCCCGCAGCGCAGCACGGGTCGCGTGGGTGCTGGGGGGGTTAGCGGTCGAGGGCCGGTTTTCCTTCCCCTGTCAAACACGACTGTGGTGACAGATGCGGAATAAAGAGTTGCAGGTGCAACCAGTAAATGCTGCCAGCAGCGCACCACAGGGATCTGCACCGGGCGGGGGCGTCTCCTGGGCGCGTGGCGGCGGAAGGCTGGATACGCCATTCCCGCGGGCAAAGAGCTTTGGTACCTGCCTTCTCCGAGACGGCCAGCGAGCTCTGCCGTAAGGGTGTGGGACGCTGGGTGTGGAGCATCCCAGCAGCACCCCCGCTTCCCTGCTGGCTGGGAGCCCGTACCCCCCCCCACCTCCGCTCTGCCGCCGT
>NW_010236921.1:40565-40833 GCF_000690775.1 Eurypyga helias
GGAGGGTGCGGCAAATGCCAACTCGGCCTGTAACTCTGCCGGCTTGCGCCCGCCACACCGGAGCGAGGGAATGCCGGGCTTTCACCTGGCGTTGGGTGTGGCGGCAGCGCCTGACCCCTGACAGCACTTACCCTGTCTCGCTGTGAAAACGCCCCCAGCCCCGGAGCGGAGGGGTCGTGCCGCGCTGTTCTCCCGGCGTGGAGTTTCTGAGGCTGCGCAGGGAGCCCTAGGCTTGGCTGCTGCTGCTTTTGAGCCGAAGCGATGGATG
>NW_010236922.1:0-24670 GCF_000690775.1 Eurypyga helias
CCTGGCTGAACCCAGCACACCTTTCTATGGAACACTTTAATTCAGCAACACATTGAAAAACTCCCTCTGCCTGAAACATGAAAGGTTTTCTCTTGGATTGCAGAATTGGCTGTGAAAGGGTTTGAGGACCCCTCATGCTGGACCAAGGTGACTGTCAGGAGCAGGGAAAACATGGAGAGGTCTAATCTTTTTGGCAGATGAGCTCTTAGTTCAGCTTAGTTCTTGTAAAACTATACCAGAATCCTTCAGGCCTACTTTTTCTCTACCCACGCTTTTCTTTATATCTGTAAATATTACCAAGCAGGCACCTAACAGATTTGACTGTCAGGAGGAGCATTTGTGGTTAAGATCTCCTGCTAGGTCTAAATATGGGGAAAATATACGTGGAGGTGGGGTACGGCTAGTGAGGGTGAGACCTGGTTTCTTTTGAAATAGGTTTACCGTAAGCTTTGTGCCTTGCAAGGCTGGACCTTGTGCGAACAGACTGTAGTGAAGCATCTGCTTCAAAGTTCTGTTAAAGGAAAAAAACACTAGCCTGTTCAAAAAATCTTAAGAGATAAATAGACTTCTGCCACAATCTCATGAAGGAATATGATGCTCTTTAGCAATGAGCTATATTTGTTTCCCTCTACCTTTATGTCTTTAAGGCTGGTAGTTGAACTAGAGTCTTCATTTCCCACAGCAGACCTTTCTGTGGTTTGTGGATTTTTTGGGGGGGGCAGCTGTATCTCAAACAAAGGTATTTTTTGCAGTTGTATTCTGCAGAAGGGAAAGCAGCCATGGTAGTATCTGAATAGATGGAGGCACACATTTCTAACCTTTTCTCAGGAGAGTGGTTACACCGAAGGCTGCATCTGTATTTGCTAACAGTTCCAGCTCTGTGAGGCTGAAGTAGTTTTACCTAGTCTGACTGACCCAATTCCATAGCTAGGTGCTATCTCATTTATGCTGATACAGCTGCTGCTGAAGCCACCTATAAATCTGTTCACTGATATGATCTGTCAAAAAACCCCCAACCCACAGCCAAACAAAACCCCAAAACAAGCAAAAAACACCACCCTCATTAAGGAGTTTTTTAACCTGCAGTGTTTTAGCAGCCCAGTTTATGGCATGACTGCACATACTGTATTGGCAGTACCAAGGGGAAAAGGGGCAAGTGTCAGCTTTACCACCAAGGATAGAAATGTGTAACTATATTGTGTGGATGTGGTTCTGCCATCACTTAAAAACAGCAACAAGATGTGTGTTCATGGCCCGTTATCCATGGCCCTTTCCTCATGGCCCTTGTAAGAGTTTAAAACGACATGAGATTGCTGACACAAAGGAGGAGAGAGTAGGGCGGGCCTTTCTGGCAGTGACATACCCAGAGTGCTTTCCTGGAGAACACTTTTCTCAAATATCTGTGGCTGTAGTAAAGCAGGTAGACTTAGAGCTGTTGGTGACTGCAGTCACAGTAAGATGAAGAACAGTAGCAAAGAGGTTTGTCCTTCAGGAGAGAAAAGTTAATTTGAAATTAAAATTATATGTAATTCATTCATGGTGCCAAGAGAGTATTTGAGGAAAGATTTCAAATTCTAAATGACCGCACTAGATCAATGCCATTAGCAGAAAATTTCTCAGTACTGACAGTGTAACAGGGAATCAACTGAGAAATTCACCTTCTCTGTGAAACGCATCTTTTTCCTCATTGTACTTCTGGAAGAGAGCTGGGAGACTTAAGCATCAAAGATTTATCCTGTTTCTTCCTTACTTGACTTCCAAGACTAAGGTTTGACCAATGGCTTGGGGGGTTACTGTATGTACTAGAGGTAGTAGTCAAGAACATGCCACCAGCACTATGCTTTGGAACAGCTGTGTGAGATGAAATATGGTGTGGAAGGAGGGCAGTTTGTGGGCTTAGGGTCTGAACACAACAGGTGACATGTCAGTGTTACAGATCTATGTACTGCTATGTTTTCTGAGATTTTCATTTCAACAGTAATTCTTGTGGTTTGTTTGTTTTTTCTTCACGGCAGGAAGGTAAAAGGAGGCAACATAGATGTGCATCCATCTGAGAAAGCCCTCATTGTCCACTATGAAGTGGAAGCAACGATTCTGGGAGAGATGGGAGACCCCGTGCTGGGGGAGCGCAAGGAATGTCAGAAAATGTAAGGTCATAGCAAGTTCTGATAGCTTTTTCTGCTTTTCATAGTCATAAATTCAGTAACTCAAAGCATCAACAGCCTGTGAGAAATAAGTAGTTCTAATCTTTATAAAACTTAGTGCTATGTTAGTGGAGGGTTTAGAAGCCGGGAAATAACATATGCCAAGGAAAGTTAACATCTAAAACACCTTGTAAACTGCTTTTCATCCATGTACTTTAAAGTCTTTTGTAAAGAAAAGAGATTATTCCCATTTTATGTGATGGGATCTTGAGGTAAAGTGAAATGATTAGCTCCTACTCCAATGATGGTTAATGTTGCAGCAAGTAATACTATTGAACCTTAAGCTCCAGCTGTTGGCTCTCCTGTTGTTTTGATCTGTACGCCCTGGTATCACTACAGTATCAGTATATTAATTTTGCCTGGTAGGGTTTTTGGGGTTTTTTTAAGAGCATTAAAACATTCCCCATTGGAAAAGCCGAAAGAACTGTCATAACTTCAACTTCCAAGCTGGGAACTTTCCTGGGCTTGTTTTATCTCTATGCTGAATTATTTTGGAAAATTTGAGCTGAAGTCTCTACCTGTGTGAGTGAAGAATAATTGAGGAAGAAAAAGAATCCTTAAATTATCTCCAATTTTTGAAGATGGCAGAAATGTTCATCTATTTTCTGATGAATCAGCATAACTTGCATATGCAACACGTTGGAATTTGTTTTTCATCCACCCTGTTGTTAATGCCCACAGGGATTTCTTACACTCATTGCGTGTGGACCTGGCTGCAGCTCTGCCAGAGCTCTGGGAGACTCCCGTGAAGAACTTTCCTGTGTAGTCAACACCCATAGCTGTTTCTCATTTGGGATTTTTTGGTGTATGCAGTACTCTTTGCAGTCCTGTGCCCTCTTTTTGAGTGCATTGCAAATAAATTACAGGCTTCTGTGTCTAAGTCAGTTGTAAGGGATCTGTTCACACAGCTGCATTTAGTGTTGCTGCTTGTCAGCTGACGGACAGTTACGCTCTGTCACATCTGTTTGACAGTTACTTGCCATTTGGAGTTGTGGGGAGCTGCTACTTTGACATTTCCTTTGTAAACCATGGCACAGGCATTGGGGGTATCAGGATCGTTTCTGTTTCAAGAAATTCATGACTCTCTCAACATAAAGCACTGAAGATACAAAAATTTAAAAACTGAAGAGAGACCTATCTGTGTTGCAGCATTCGGCTAAAGAGTCTTAATGCAAATACAGACATTGCTTCCCTGGCTCGAAAAGTGGTTGAAGAGTGCAAGCTCATTCACCCCTCCAAACTTGCAGAAGTAGAGCAGCTGTTGTACTATCTGCAGAATCGCAGAGACGCCTCAGCGGGAAAAGGTAAATAATACAGGAACATAGTACCCTGGGACATGGGTGCTTTGCTCTGCTCTGGTGCTAAGGCATTTTGGTGGTCCTGTTCATGTCTTACATTCATCTTAGACTTCCTGCTCAGGAGACAATTTCATATTTAACATCTGATCCTGCATTATCTTGTGGTTAGCAAGGTTTCTTGCAATCATGAAGTGTTAAGCTTTGTTCTCAAGTTGGATTCTTATCTCAGAAGAGTTTAAAACAAAGATTGATGTTATTCATATGCTTTGATTGTAACTTCTTTGGGTGTTTTAGCCTCTCTTATTCTGTATATCTTTGTATATCACAGGGCAGCTTTGCCAGAGTATACAAGCAGAATCAAAGCTGCTAAGGTATCTCACTGTGGAAGTGAGTGTTGTCCGGCCGGGCTTGCACTAGGGTTTGTTACCCTCTGTCTCCCCAGCTGAGTGGGCTGTGATCACTTAGACTGAGGAGTCAAAAGCCGTCTGAGAGTTTATTTTGCTCCCTGTGGGCTGCTCAGCTTCAGAAACCTGACATACCTTAGCTGTGTTAGTCTGACAGGTCAGCTGGACACAAAAGGACTTTGACCTCATTTAACTAGAGTGTTCACTGTGAGAATACTGGGTGTGTTTTTTGTCTGTGAATCTGCATAACTTCACTGCAACCATGTCTTTTTCTCTGCAGAAAAGAAAGAGAAAACCAGTAAGCCAAAAGATCCACCCCCATTTGAAGGAATGGAGGTAAATATCGGTGTTAGAAGATAAATGCAAAACCCATTTGCTTCTTAAGTAAGTAGTTACATAAGGGGGGCGGGGTGGTGGAGAGAGGAAATGCTGAATTCTGGGTGTTTTTTGGCTTCTTGTTTTTTAAACAAAGAACTTGGTGTGGAAATATTGCACAATGGAATAAAAATCATCTCCATAAAGGGTAAAATATTTGTCTTTCATACTTCCCCCCTCCAACTATAGCACGCAGCAGGACAGCAAGTGAGGTCTGGAACATCGGACAGGACACAGGGAGTCATGTCTGAGCATCTTTTGTTTTTTGTAATTAAATCTTCTCTGATTTCCTGGTGTTCATTGGCATTGATTCTGAACGCATTGGGGTTTTTTTTCCATGTATTTAATTTTCTTAACTCAAAGCTGTGCACTTGTGTTTGAATAACGCTGCGGTTGACTCTTGAATTGACGTCTCTTTCTCCGTGAACCCCTGTTATGACTGCTTTCAGATTGATGAAGTTGCCAATATCAACGACATGGATGAGTACATTGAGTTACTGTACGAGGACATTCCTGACAAGGTGCGCGGCTCTGCCCTCGTCCTGCAGCTGGCTAGGAATCCGGACAATTTGGAAGAACTGCTTATCAATGGTAACTTTAAAACTCAGTGGTGACTTCTCTTAGCGTTGTGCTGTCTATCTGTGGTGCTTTCCTCTCAAGGGAAACGTAGTTCACCTTTAATTTGGTATTTTCTGTCATTTGCTAGGCTCTGCTTCTCAGCGCATAATAAGCTGGGTGGCAGAGCCCTGCTGGATCTCTCTACAAGTGGATGCTGCTTAGGCTGTTCAGGGCTGGGCCCAACACAGAAGTCTTCCTGGCCTTAATGGCCTTTAGCTGTTTGTTCTTATCCTAATTATTTTGATGCAAAATTAACTTCAGTTGGCATTGCTGCTGGAGACAAGAGAATGTAGAGCTGTATCCTGAAGATCAAGAATCTTGGTTTGAAAAGGGGATTTGCAGGCTGACATCAGTATAGGTGTCCAGTTTCCAAGGGAATTAATAAATGGAATGTGGATGCATCAGCACAGTATTTCACTAGCACACATTTTGCTTATGGATCCCATTTAAAATCTTACCAGAATGCATGTTATGACCTTCACATGGCTGTCATTTTTCTGCATATGTACATGCTGTGCCACATGCATTTTGAGAGCTTCATCAGTGTAGGATAGTGCATGTTTGTAAATACATATGTGTACATGTACATACATTCTCACTTCCTGTTGCGCACACACTTTCGTGGCTCAGAAAAGGACCTTACAGTCTGTAAGGGTGTCGGACAGACAAAAAATAAGGCCAATCCAAACCAGACCTCCAAAGTGATGGTAGGTTTGGGTCTTGTTAATCTAGTAATTCTTATCCCCTTTCTCTTTTACTGAGCCCTTTTACCCCACACTCCTAGAGCAAATGATGACTTCTGTATGTGCTCTACCCATCCTACAACATCAGCAAGCAAGAGTATTGTAAGAATTGGGATGGGAGGGGAATGGTGAACCGTCCAATAGTGGCTTGGCCTCTTGAGTTGTGAAAGTTCTAGTGCTTGAAATTGCCAGCTGCTGCTTTTCTCATTCTGATCATGTAACATGGTGTATGTGAAGAGGGACTGGACAGGGGAAAGTGAATGGCAAAGGCGAGCGATTGAGAGGAAAAGTAAGCTGAAGTATGACAAGAAGAGATAAACCAATTTATTAAATAGTACAAAATTGCTACAGGGCAGGGGACAATAAATAGCAAGAAGTGGATGAAAAATGGTGTCTGTCAAGGTAGAATTTAAAGGGGATTTGGAAGTGAACGTGGGAATGTTCTCGGTGGGGGGCCACGGTGTAATATGGAATATACAGCTGGCGAGGATCACAAGATCTTCAGCATTAGTTTTAAGATGACCTTAGTGTTTTGTTGCAGTTACCTTGCATGCCCCCTCTTTTTAGGGTCTGTGACTGGGTGACCACTCAGAGTATTCTCTATTTTAGTACTGCCTCCAAACAGACCTCCTGAGCAGTGTTACATGTTGAAGTGAGATACCTCTGAAAATGTCCCAGTAGAAAACCGATAGATGTAGAATGAGTTATATGGAAATTCTGAGTCTCAGAAAAGAAAGGAGGAGGTGAAATGCTGATGCTCATCTACACCTTGTTTCACTTCAGAAACTGCCTTGGGTGCACTGGCTAGAGTGCTGAGGGAAGACTGGAAACAAAGTGTGGAACTTGCTACCAACATAATTTATATTTTCTTCTGTTTTTCAAGGTGAGTGCAGAGTCCCGGTATGTAGGGACATAAGGAGCTTCCCTCAACTTAGTGACTTTTTGTTTTGGGTTTTTTTGCCCTGCGCTACAACATGAAACATGAAAAAGAATTGCTGAGATGGAAACACAGTTATAAATGACAAAGTCGAGGCACAAAATGAACGTGCGCGGTGAGGCAGTGTGTAGTAGAGCTGGGAAGAAACCAGTAAGGATTCTGACCCGTAGCTTACAGGCTGAGCTGCCACCTTTTGTTTCTCTCAGCATTCCTACAGGCAAGAAACAGTATTAAAAACTAAAGTGAATGCATGCTCCTAATTAGATATGCCAGTGTTTCAGCATACTCTGCCTATAAATAACTCAAATGGAATTTGCATTGCACCTTGATTTTAGATCTCTTACATTTCTGGTGAGTAGGGAGTCCTCTGAAGCACTTAGAATATGGAAAATGGGGCTGATAGGAAAACATTTTCCTTTATGCATGAAAATTGGAATGTGTTGTTATTTTGACTTGGAACAACGCACTGTTGCTTGTCCTTCTACAAGTCTGGAAAAAATATTCTTGTTTTTGGGAATCACTTTGAAATAATTGTCCAATAGGGAAGTGCTATAATGGGGCACAGAGTAAATACCTCTTGTTTTCTGGTTTTTTAATACTTCATGTGGTGCAGTGTTGGAACATGACTACCATAGATGTCAAAACAGATTTGGGGTTGTTTGCATTTATTTTTTTCCTCACAGGTGTGTTTTCTTCCATGTAGCTTTTCTCAATTTCATGGAATAATCACACACTACAAAATTGGAGCTCTGTGTATGAATATCATAGACCATGAACTGAAGAGGCATGAGCTTTGGCAGGAAGAACTTGCTAAAAAGAAGAAAGCTGATATCCTTTTGATATGCTGGGGCAGCTTGACGGCTGTTGTTGAATTACACGAGATGAGCATGCAGCAGCTTCTGTGAAAGCAGCAGAATTTACTAGAAAGTGCGAAATGTAATTGCAGATATGAAAAAGACAAAGAATGAGGAGTTTGGGCTGCTGGAGAGATTAAGCTGAAGTTACAAAAACCCATTTTATTTTATCAGCAGTATGTCTTAGGAACGTTTTGCTGACTATTAGGATGTAATACATCCAGGACTAGGAGGTGAAGCAAAAGATCATGCTGCATGTTACAGGTGTAGGAAGCTGTTGTGGCCATAGTGGCTTTACACTGGGTATTCCATAGGTCTCTTGCTTTTTACTAGTGACTGATTACACCTTTGAGGACAGCAGTCATCTAGCCTGTATAGCTTTGATCTGCACTCCTTAACTTCTGCAGTTTACTTGATGAAGATCCTGAAAATCAAACCCTGAAAAAGGACTATGAGAAAACGTACAAGAAATATCAAGGGCTGGTTGTCAAGCAGGAACAGCTGCTCAGAGGTACCAAATCCAAACAGCAAATACTTTCTTGTTGGCAAATATGGGAAGAGGGTTCTACTGGATGCTTGTTGCAACCAGGAGGTCCTAAACATACTGAATGGGTAGATGAATGTGGAAGAGTGTCTGGATGAATATGGAAGAGCACTGCCAAAAGACAGGGGGAAGATGAGTACTTAATCAGATTGCTTGACAGTATGCTAACAATTTTTAAGGTGATCTGTCAGTCCTAGATGAAAAATAGAAAGTCATCCACTTTACTGTACTCATGATGTTGGTTTGGGAGAAGTTGAGTATTTTGTTGGTTTGTTTTTTTTTTAACTTAGCCTAACTTAGAGTGTATCTGACTCAAGTTGAATAGCTTACTCTATCTCAGCTTTTGTACTAATGAACCAAAATACACTTAATGTTAGGTTGAAATAATCTGAGTGACAAAGCTTTGCTGGGAAGGGCTTTTCAAGGGCTCCCATTAGACCTGACACGGAAAAAAAATATTAAAAGCTTGTAGTGATTTTCCCCCCCCCCCAAAGCCACTAATAAAATTAGGCTTTTTCATGCTTTCTAAACAGGAATAAAAACATTAATGGTCAGTTTTCTCCAAAATGCGTCGGGAAGGGAGTGGAATGCTTCTGAAAGTCTTAAGTGCTTAATGTGTATAGACTCATTTAGTTCTGTTGTCTTTGATCTCTAATCTGATTTGTATTGGCCTCTTAGTTGCACTTTACCTGCTTCTAAATCTTGCTGAGGATACTCGCACTGAGCTGAAGATGAGAAACAAGAACATCGTCCATATGTTAGTGAAAGCACTGGACCGTGATAACTTTGAGCTGCTTATCCTGGTTGTATCTTTCTTGAAGAAACTCAGCATTTTTATGGAGAACAAAAATGATATGGTAAGGCTCATAGCACTCTACTGCAGTGTTGGAAAGGTATGAACTCTGAAAACTTGGTGTGGTTGGAGGGAAGAGGGAGACCTCTCTGTCCCTGCCCTAAATTCCCATAGCACTGATTATCTTCTTTTGTTACTAGTAAAATAAGCAGGAGAAATACAACATCCAGACATAACATACTGCAAAAATGTTAGAAGAACTGTCATCCCAAACAGTGAAACTACCTCAAAATTTGGTAGATGAAGTTACAGTTTTGGAAGTGAGCACCCCAAAGTCTTGTCATGCCCCCAGTTCTGGAGATGCCCATGACCCTTCCCGTCAGCTAGGCTCTTTCGACAGCCTATTGTCTCTGCCATGTATTGTCTTGGAAGGAGAGATTAGTTGTGATGTGCTAGTTCACTTATTTCCTAGGTCAGCTTGGTCTTCAAAGGCACCTCACAACTCTTACCTCCTGCTGCCAGCAGCTCCCGAGAACTGGAGGCAGTGTGACTCTTCATAAGCGATTTTAGGCGAAGTCTCAAACTTCTGAAATTGTAGCATATTTTTTTGTGACCTTAAGCTCTAACCAAGTACTTGATGGATTTCCCAGTGCCTTTTAGTAGATACGTGCCTTTACTTCAGTGCCTTTAAATGAAAATGATAAATTTTCCTTATCCAAGAGATAATCTGAGATTAATGTTACGCTTAGATTTTGAGATTAAAAGATCTGTGTAAATGCAATAGAAAATTAATTACATCTTTGTTACTGGAATTGTCCTTCGTGTGCATATGCACTGAACGGCGAAGGGGTTCCTCCCGTATTCATATATGGGTATCCTATTTCTTAACAAAAGTCAGATGCCAAGCATATGTTTTTGGGGAAATGTAGACTGTTTATCAAGTGTTTGGTCATTGATTTAGTTTATATTTGTGTAGTGCCCTGAAGGACTTTATTAGGAAAATAAGGATTATCTCTCCAGCCCACAGATTCGCTGGCACGCTTTCGGCATAAAAAAAAAGAGAAATGAAACAAAATTGTTGAATTATTTTGCAGACTGTTTTAACAGTTTTAAAGGGTTTGTATGCTTCAGGTCATCTGTCTGTTCGAGCATTTCTTACTGATAATAAAGATGATACTGTGGAGAAAAAAAAAGTATTATTAAGGAAAGCTACCAGTGAAGGAGAAGGTGGCCTAATGTTCATATCAGGCAATAACACAAAAATGTTGAAGGTAAAATGGACCAAGATCAGTTGTGCAACACCTGATTCTAAAACTGAATAATCACATTTATTTATAGCACATTCTTTCCTTTGATATTCAAGTGCCGTATCAAATTCAAAGCAGTGAAGTAGGAGTTCTTGCTATCTGATTGGTTTTGATCAAAGGTATCCAGTCAGTTGTTTGGTTATTGCACTATGCCATGCGGGGAGGGCCATAGTTCCTTTTCTTGGTGGTCATTCTGGGTGTATTTATAACTGGGAGGCTAGTTACATACATGTCAAAGTTAGAAGAATACAGAGGAACTTTGTGTGCCTCCTTCTGGCCAAAAACGGTTCTGGGAGACAAAGAAGAAATGCTTTAAAAGATTATGTCAAATAAAAGCAGAGAGATGTTGCTTAAAAAGATGATAAAAACTTTGTGAAGTCTTGCCAGTCAATGCTCAGATGTCCTTTTCTGGCTGGTGAAGTGAACATGATCTCGGGAACTGATACCGCTTCTCAGTTCCTGGATTCCACTTTTTAATTGGAAAGTGATACATGTTTCAAAATGACTTTCATGCTTTTATTAAGTTAATGTACAGGGCGGCATGCCTCTTCTGAGAGCACATGCAATGTTCTGGCTAGGGATTCATTTGAAATTCATAACGAAAGGTCTCAAATTCTTTTTGGATGCCAGTTGTCTGTCTGTCTTGCTAGGGTATCTCTTTGACTGTCATGTCAATTGCTCCAACGTTGCTTGTTTTCAAGTTTAAATGAGTTCTGCCCCCCTCCAATCTAGTCTTGCAAGTGATGTCTTGACCACATTCTTGCAGTATTCCAACTGTGAGGAATATTTCCAAGACATCTGAAGCGTTTGGTTCAAAAACTTTCTTAATCAATGTTACCCAGTAACCGAATCTAGAAGACTTCAACCACAAAGACATAAGCAAAGCTGCTACAGATGAAAATGCATTGGCAGTCGCTATTATGGGTACAGACTGGATATGTGTGTGTACAGGCAAGTGTGTGAATATGTAACATGCTGAGAGGGCTTTTACTGTAAAGACAAAGCTAAATTTGGATGGATTATGGAGTTGTTTTGTCTTGATGTACAGGTTGAAATGGACATTGTTGAAAAACTTGTGAAAATGGTACCTTGTGAACACGAAGACCTGCTGAACTGAACATCACTCTTCGACTCTTACTAAATCTCTCCTTTGACACGGGCCTGAGAAACAAAATGGTACAAGTTGGTCTGCTACCCAAACTCACTGCTCTTCTAGGTACGTTTTCTTCTGTTCTAACTGAAGTTTCAGCAGGGACAGTGAAACTGTTTGCATCGTGATATTGTGTGCCTAAAAGTTGCTACGTTGTTTTTTCTTTGCCAAAGAACTTCCTCACTACTCAAATCTCTCCTTTGACACGGGCCTGAGAAACAAAATGGTACAAGTTGGTCTGCTACCCAAACTCACTGCTCTTCTAGGTACGTTTTCTTCTGTTCTAACTGAAGTTTCAGCAGGGACAGTGAAACTGTTTGCATCGTGATATTGTGTGCCTAAAAGTTGCTACGTTGTTTTTTCTTTGCCAAAGAACTTCCTCACTACTCCCAGCTTTTTATCATTCAAATCATCTTTTCAGCTGCAGGTTTAAAGTATATGGTTCGCAGTAGATTTATTCCTATGTTCTCTTAAACTTTTGAACGAGCCTTCTGGTGTTTAAAAAACACCGGGTGTTTTGATACCTACCTGAAAACCATGTGAACTGACACATGGGTGATGCTTGTAATTTTGGGCGAGCACAGAGGAAAAATAGCCAGAAATGTAGCTGATGTAGGATACCAACTTCTTGGGTTTTGTTTTGTTTTTTAAATGAAGCTCAGTATGCCTGCTGCCCCTTGTTACCTTAATGGTGCAGACAGAGATCAGAAATTTCCCAGCTTCATCAGCTTCAGCTCTAGGCAGTACTGATTTTTAGACTTTCAGCTTGACAGTCTGTAATTTGTGTTAAGATTGTGTGAGTACTGAAGGGGCAAGTGGAACTTTTTATTGGCTGTGGGGGAAAGCCATGGAGATAATGTTTGGAAACAGCAGAGGATTATCTGATTTGGTCATTGTTGTACGTTGGACTTCTCAGGAGGGAGTTTTTATTGCTCCTTGTGTGTTCTTTGGCTGACACTATCGGGTAGATACACTAAATATTTAGCAGGATTTGGCCATAAGAATTGCTGAGTGCTCATTTTTAGGTGGGGTTAAGGATCTTGTATTGTGGAACCCTATATGTGTGAAACACTGATGCGAGACATTCTTAAAGCTTTCTGAGATGTGTTGGTTTTGGGATGCTCTAAATCCCGTGCAGCTGGTGTACCCAGATGTGATGGAACAAGTGGAACACAACAGTGAATCTGAGGTTTCTCCCTTAACGTTGTATAGTCTCTTACGAGTGTTTGTGTTCTCAGTTTTACCTTCAGCCTCAACATGGCCTTATTGCTGTTTAGTGTACATGTTAATACCATGAAAACTTACAGTGTGTCCTTAATCCTGTCAGTGATTAATATAACAGCTACCTGATATATCCTGAAATGCCTTAGATATTTTTATGCTTTCTGCCCCATAATCATATTTGCACTTGATATCCTTTGGACTGAGCTAGGAGGAAGAAGAAAAATGGCATTTGGAATGTGTCTTCTTTATACTTTTTTTTTTTTTTCTCCTCAATTCAATGTCATTTGGCAGTGAGCTTGAGAAGTGGAAACTGGTCAGGAAATATACTTTCTCTTGTTTGAGAGAGGAACTTGTTGGGTAGTCTGGTTCAGCTTGGATTTAAGCTTTTTGACGCAGAAGCTTCTCTCTCGTTTGTACAGCAGCTAGTGCTGTGGTGTAAGGCTCGAGCTGCTGGGTGCTTGTCACCCCAAGCAGTGGCATGACACTACTTGCTGAGAAGTCCCTGTTCCCTGAAATTCACTATTTAATATCAGGGTCACACTGAACTCATCGGTTAAGAAGCTACTTTCTAGTGTTTGACTCTAATGTGGGGAGGAGAATTTCTTTTTGAATGCTGTTCTCTTGGACTTGTAAGTAGGCCTCTGCGGAAAGCTGTTAGCTCAGAAGAATCATGGAATGGTTTGGGTTGGAAGGGACCTTAAAGACCATCTAGTTCCAACCCCCCTGCCATGGGCAGACCAGTTTCCTCAAACCCTCATCCAGCCTGGCCTTGGACACTTCCAGGGATGGGGCATCCACAGCTTCTCTGGGCAACCTGTCCCAGTGCCTCCCCACCCTCTCCAGGAAGAATTTCTTCCTGATGTCCAATCTAAACCTCCCCACTTTCAATTTAAACCCGTTACCCCTTGTCCTGTCACTACAGGCCCTTGTAAAAAGTCCCCCCCAGCTTCCTTGTAGCCCCTTCAGGCACTGGAAGATGCTATAAGTTCTCCCCGGAGCCTTCTCTTCTCCAGGCCAACTCTCCCAGCCTGTCCCCATAGCAGAGGGGCTCCAGCCCTCGGATCATCTTCGTGGCCTCCTCTGGACTTAATCCAACCTGTGTATATCCTTCTGATGCTGAGGGCTTCCTGGCTGCTAAAATTGCAGCTTGTTCCCGCAGCGGCTGTTAAGGTAACCTACAGCAAGTTCTACTAGTGCTTCCAGAAGCTTTGCTGTCTGGCTCCACAGGTGGTGGTTCTTCCCTTGGCTTGGATGTGTTTGACCCTCCTTTTTTGTAATTTTTTTTCTTTTTATAATAGGGACATGTACTGTTTACCCTAGCTCCTCCATGTAGAATTGCTTGATACTTGTTTTGCAGTGTACTGGTTAGAAAATACAGGTAGAAGTGTTATCTATTACTTCTTTCTCAGCCGGCTCTGTGATTTGTGAGACTCTTCTTGATAGGGTGATTCAGATAATTCTCAAATACACTATATGTTTTGTATCCTGTCTCATGGAAACCTGCAACCTTAATAATAAAATAATTGTGCGCCAGATGCCCCTCTTACACGGGTTACTTGGGTACTAAAGGCACATTATTCAAGTCAGTACCCTTCGGATTACATTTGCAGGTCACCTTAAAGTGCTAACACACCTCAACAGCTGTTGACAAGTTACCATACAGCTCCTAATGCCAAGAGGTCAAGTTTGTTGACTCAGCCTACTGAAATTTAACGTTCGCGCACGCTGTGCCGTCGAGACTTTAGCGCTGCGTTTGAGATGAGTATAAATTAAGTGTAGTAGGAGTTTCAGGGGTGAGTTGAGATTGCAAAGAATGTCAGGGTTCGTCAGGCAGAAGTGTAGGGCTGAGCACTGAGGTGGCTGCAGGTCTAGAAGACGTGCTGCTTTTCCAAATGACACTTGATGGCTTGGGAGCAGGAAGGTTCTAAATGTCGGTGGAGGCTGGAAGCAGAGAAGATGGACTGGCCTCAGCTGAGCTATCAAAGGAACGGGCTAAGCATGGCACGGGTATATCGGAGAAGGGACCGTCTTCTTTCTTCTCCCTCTCAGGCCGGAGTGTTGAGGCTGCTGTTGAAAGCATAGACATGAGAAATTCTGCTTAGCCTTGGTTTCCATTTTAATTAGCCTTTTCTTTTTAATAGTGCCAATGCCTGCTTCCCCATGTAGCTTTGCCAGTCAACACCACTTGCTAGTTTTCGTGGCTTCTCTTCACAAGTCTGAAGTATTGTATGTGACAAGACTCCTCTTGCTCCCTCCAGGCACCCAAGTTAATCAACTACAGCTGATCTTTGTTATGCTCTGAATCTCAAAGAACTGGGTGCAGTTGAGGGAAATTTGGCATCAGACTTGAGACTAGAAGCTGGAGCAGAGCTGTGGAGGCCTGTGAGGTATAGCCTGCTGTATTCAGGTTTTTTTCCGTACACAAAGCTGCTTGAAGAGGTATGAAAAGAGATTTTGGTTGTTTGTGTGATTTTCGGTTCTTGACGAAAACCTTGTAATTGTTGAGTCACTGGGGCCAGTGGGTTAAGGTGAGGATTCATGTGAATTCACAGAGTGGTTTAAACTGGATGCTTGCCTGCAGTGTGGAAAACGCAGATTCAGTGCCCTCTAATCTTCGCTGCAGAAGGAAGAGACCAAAGCAGCATGCTATAGAATAATCTCTGGAGGTTTGCTTCACTCTTGCAGCGCTCTCTTTTGGCTCTGCATGGCAGAATTCAAGTGAAGCCCAGGAGTGACTTGCTCCAAATGCAGCAGGGTTTGGTGGTTAGTGTATTTGCCTGTGGAAATTATTCTCACTGAAAAGGCGAAACGTAGAGCTGAACATTAAGAAAACAGATTCAGATCCTTCCTTTATCCCTGTGAATGCCCTTCCACTGTTAGAAGGGAAATGTTACCCTTTTTCATAATCCTTTCCCTGGGTGTGTGTTTGGTTTTTAAAGTAAATGCCCTGGCAGCAAACAGAATAAAACATTGTCTATGAGGAATAATGAAACCCCCTCCCTTCTTGTTTGGACCGAATCCACTTTGTTTTTCAGTTAATGAGCCAAACCAAATACAAAATTTTTAGTACAGCTCTCTTAAATACACGCACAGCTTGTGATTCACATTCTTCTAATAAGGGTGCTGTTTTGTGCTGTGTCTGAGTGGTTTTTTGGCCTTTGTGAAGTGAGACACATAGTTCGCCGTTCGCCATGAGAACAGCAGGGAGTTCGAACAGCAGAACCAGCTGAGTGCTCTTGTGTTGTGGCAGGCTGCGAACTCTTCCAGGTGGAGCCCTGCTCAGAAGGAGCTCCTGGCAGTCTGCAGGTGTGGCAGGCAGTACTGGTTTTCTGTGTCCACCCAGGAGTTAGGTATTCCACTCAAAAGGATATAAATGATAGGGAATGGTGTAGAAGCAGTTACAGTGTTGTTGCTCAGAGGGTTAAAGGAGGAGATCTGGCTGTGTGCAGGGAGCAAACGGGTTTTCCATGATGTGTGTGTTCACTCCTTTAAGCTGCTGGACAGTCCTTAGGTGTACTGAATGCGTATTGTCTTGAAAGGCTGTTTTCTCTTCATCCGCTTCCCAGTGCAAGCCATGCTTAAAGAGTGAAAACCCATTATGCTTGGAAGTCAGACTAAAGTGTCTCTGCTTGGTTGCTTGAAATGCTGCTTTGAAAAATCAGTGGCTGATTAAACACAGGTATTGGTGAGCAGAAGAGCGGGTGGGTCACAAAGCAGTACCAGTTGCAAATTGGGCCCAAATGGGATGTGAAGTGCCGAAGGGTTGTGATGCAGCTGTGGAAGTGTTACACTGTGCCAAGGTATTCAATCTCAAAAAGGTTTTAGGTGGTGATGAACACCTTGGGTTATGTTTTCCAGTACAGATTACAGTGATTGAAAGAAAATTGGCTTTGTGGATTTGTATTCAGCCGAGTAGATGAGCATTTGTTATACAACACTCCAAAAGCACAGTATGATCAGTCCCAAGAAGCAACAGTATAGTTCTGCCAGTCACAGTGTTTGTTGGGCCTATATGCCTCATTAATGTGAGCATCCTGCCCTGATGTTCTTAATTTCTTGGTCTTCTAAGACTTAGGATCTTACTACTCAGAATTGGTAGCCACCTGATGTTACGTACAAGTCTAAGGGCTGTGCAGTAGTTTGAAAGTGCCAAAGTAGGTAAAACTTTGCTGACTTCTTTATTTAAGCTGGAGATAGCTAGCGCAGAGGCTGACTGATAGTCTGATTTAGTCCTCACTGAAGTGTCTGTCTTCACATGGATAGTTTTATCTCAGAAGTCTTTTTCTGGAAACTGCTGAAATTCCTGATATTTTTTCCATTCTTTACAAGTTAGGTTTAATGAGCAATCAAAGAATTGCCAAGCAGTTGTATGTTGGGTTTCTTAACAATCAAGTCTTGATATGGTATGCAGCCAAGCGGGATTAGATGTTGGCTGCTGTTTAAAAACCCAAGAAGTACTTTGCTCTCTAATTAAGGGAGTGCTGTGGGGTTTTAATGTTCTATTCCTTTTATGAAAGTTTCTTTTAAGAAGGCTTAAAGTAGATGTGTTCTCTTTATGAGTTCACTTGGCCTTTTTGTAATGAACTTATTATGGAGCTTCACACATCTGCTGAAAAATGGAGATTCTTATAGGCTACTGCAGTGCTTTTTCTGACTTTAATAGGCCTCGTTTATCCTATAAAGAAACGTACATTTTCTTACCTGATCAAGTGAGCAAACAATAGGGGTCAGATGTGGCAAAGACCCTAACAGAAAGCACATGTCCAGCCATCGGGGTGAGGTGAAGTCATATCGGGATTGCTTGAAGTTATTAATGGCAGTAAAATTTATGCTTCCTCCTGTTTTTCCAATTAAATTGGGAAACCTTTTTTTCCGAAGGTGGCTCTGCAGCAGCTGGTTCCAATACTTGTTGTGTGAATATTGCCTGGGGTGTCTCCATTCCTTTATAGTAGGGGCTGGCTGAGGCACATTAAGTAACAGTTCAACTACAGGGACCAGTCTGTTGGAAAGCAGTAATTATTAAGGGATTTATTTTAGTGGTAGGTTTTCTGTCATCTGTGGTGAGCATGGCCAAGGCTTTAAAAAAAACCCCAAACAAACCCACAACAATAAACAAACAAAAAACCCCCACCAAAAGAAATACAACCCAAAACCATCTCTTAACATTCAACTTCTAAGTCATTATTAGAAGTGTAAATAAACCTAGCGTGTCTCGCTTCAGGAGGGCGTTGGGTGCACAGTGTGTCTTAGAGCTCAGAGCTTACCTAGATACCTTAACTGTGGATTAGACTTCTGTAGTGTTAAGCACAACTTTACTTCTCATTTTGAGGAATATAGAACTCGAGGTAGAGAGATGTCACTATGGCTAATATTGTGTTTGAAGCAGAAATAGAATCCCAACTAACTTTAAGGTAAAAGCCTTCACCATATCCCTGCCTGTAGCGGGGTAAATAGTAATTTGTGGTAAATTGTAGTGAGTTATGGGGAAGGAATAACTGAAATTTATAACATCATATTTTTATATAAGCTTACAAGTTCTTGTGGTCTGTTGTCTAAGATTTTTCTGACTCCTTTAATGCTGTCAAAAGTTGGAAACAGTGTCATTACCATTTCATAGCTATTAGGGTGGAACCTTGCTAATCTGAACACTCAGCCTTTGACTGTTCAGGTGGGTGAAAGCTCATTGCTGGGGTGTGCTGCTCACAAGTGCACACGTGTATGTAGCTGTGTTACTAGCTTTTGTAATGAAGAAGATAACTTTGGTGAAACACAAGACACTAACTTCATGGGTGTTGACTGAAAATAGAAATGCTTGTGGCAGCAGCAAGGACTGGAGGGGAGAGATGACACCAATCTAAAGCTGAGTGAATCTAAATTCACTAAACTGGTAAATGAGAAGGATCCCCTGAGCCAGTATTTCTGCCGTGGAACTTAGAATATATGACTGCATAGTTAATTGAATTCTTTTAATTGTTTCTTTGTATATTGCAAGAGAAAAATGAATACTTAACAGTAAAAAGTAAATCTAATCTACATGAACTGTTGACATCTGAAAGCTTTACAAGACCTCACTTGGATACCTAAAGCGTGACAGTACAAAAATAACCAGCTCTAGTTTCTTGGAAAAATCTCCATAAAGAAGGAGTGGGGCACTTCTGCTAATCCTAGTCTATGGTAAAATCTTCATAAAACCTGCATGAGGACTAAGGTCGAAGGGAGGGGAGCACCTTTTCCAGAGCCTTAGTGAAGCCTGCAGGCAAAGGGATGGTCTCGGAGGATCACATGGAAGAACTTTGCAGGTGTGGAGTCCCATAGAACCTGAGGCTTTTACATGTTCAGACGTAAGAGGGAAGGTTACCATCCACTTTCCCTTTTGGAAATGCAGAAACATCTTTACTCACAAATTTCTGCTGTTTATCTAAGAATTTCTCGGATGATCAGGAGACCAACTGCAGACTCTCCGTGTCTGCAGTTGCTAAGGTGAGAGGTCCTTTGGCAGTTGATAGTGTTCTCTGCAGACCCTTTGAGCTGAAGGGGGAAGGCACACGCTAACATAAAAATTTATTGCGCTATAGTGAGTATAGTGATAGTATCCCTGTACAATCAGTTTCTGTTCCTTTGGTATCTGACATACAGATGCGTCACAGGATGAGTTAGAACTTTACATATTCGCCTAGTCTCGTGTAAAGAAAAACTTTTAGTGATGCTGGGACATCAAATACCATTTTATTATTTTTGGAGAAGTTGTCAGATCTTTAAGAAATTTGTAGATCATCAGCAATTGACCTTTCAAAGAAAAAAACACTCTAGTGTTTTCCCAATAAGAATACAATTGAATTGTTGACCTTTCCTCTAAGATTTAGCCTGTAAGAGTGTGCTGGTGCTTGCACGGCAACAGCATCTCTTCAGTAACACAAAACTTAATTCTTCTTATCTGGAAGACTCAAAAGCTTGGCCAATATTTAACTCCACTTCTTGGGCTTAGTAGTTTTGAACCTCAGCTTTGTGCTTCAGTGACTTTGAAACATGGTGAAGCCAGCTGCCGTTTCCGTGCGGTCAGTCATCACTTTCTCCAGGTGCAAGGTAGCATCCTGCGTTATTTTGTCTCGCCTTCGAGCAGGAGCAGCATTTTGAAACACAGCTGCGCCATCCGTTCAGAACTGAGGCTGTTCTGCTGCGGAGCTGAGCACCCACAGAGCCAGGAGCGTGGAAAACCTCCACCTATTTCCATTCCCACTGAACTCCAAACAGGAAGATTGGAAGGGTGGCTTCAGAGCAGAGTCTCCGAGTATTTTCCAGTAACTGTAATTAGAGCAGTTGATGTCGTTTAATGGAGTATAGTGCAGATATAGCAAAATGATGCATGTCCTTCTAGAAATTTCTATGTAATTATACAGCGTTTAATGTATGTAGCTTGGAGGCTTCTAAAGAAACAGCTTTACATGGAATTTTTTCCACCTGCTTTTGGAAGTGGATGTTCTCTTAGTTTGATCCGCCTCCTCTGATTTCCAGTTTCTCATAATAACAGTAGTTAATTATTTTTCAGTCTCTTGCTTTCTTCCATGGTCATAGCTTAAACCAAAACGAGTTTCCGTTGTGGAGAAAGAAGTCGCTTTACCATCTCTTTTTCAGGGATAATCCTATTGCCTCCTGATCTGTGTAATCTGAACTTCCTATTGATTTATCTCTGGTTTGTGCAGTGATGGATATTAAAACCAATCACATTCCATTTTCTGTGTGAATTCATATGGGTTCAAGTGTGATTGGTTGTAGGCCATCATAAATAATTTTTTCCTGTAGGAAGATCAAGCCTCAAAAAGGACATGTCTATATTTAGCAGTATGTTTTCTACCCGGTGGCTACGCTTTGTTGTCTTTTATGAGTAGCAATACTGCAGTGAGGTGTTTACTGTATGTTTTTCAGTCTGTCTTGCCTAGTTACAGGGAAAGAAATTGAGCCTGAGGCTCCAGATGTGCAGCTTGATTTTTGTCTGTAGCTGTAACGTTAAATAACTCAGCCTAAATTAGTCATGTATTAGTTCTTTGGCTTAGAAATCATCATTATACTTCCTTTGTTTCCTAGAAAAAAAGATTGTATCCACATTTCAGATGTGGCATGAACGTAGTTCTTTAGGGGAAGGAAAAAAAAAACCCAACCATGGTGAAATCGGGATTTTAGGCTTATGGTTTGAAGCCAGCTTCAAATAACATAAAGGTGGCACAGGAGGGGTTATTAGTATGTAATTAATATCGTAATGTATTAATTACAGTGCCGAGTCTCCTTGAGTATGAGCAGATTTGAGAATTCTTTCAGGTTTTCTTGATAAAATAAACTGATATATCCAGTTTGATTTATATTTACATATGTAAATCAAACCAATATGTGTCTAAACCACACATGGAGTAACTTAGTCCAACTGTTGCAAGGAATAATGTGGGACAGAGGTAAGTAGAGATACCTTTCTATCCCTTTTTTCCTAAGATCACTGCTAATTATGTTGCCTGTGAATAAACTCTTGATTTCAGTGTTTTCTGACAGCAGTGTGAGACAGTGTATATATCTTGATACTCAAGATATATACTTGCCTAATTTTGCAGCAGATTTGACTTGAGGGTATCGGAGTTTGAAACTGAAATAAAGATTCGCTTTGCCATTTTAATTAGGTATTTACCTTTGTTTGTCTTCTGGTTTTGATTTAGTGCAGTTAATGTTTTACACATGAGTCAGGGTAGATTTCATATCTGATGTGGACGCATTGATGATTCCATTAGAAACAATGGCTACTTGAATTACTGAGAGTGTTACATTTGAATAATTTAGTCCATAATTTATATTCTCATTTTTACTTCAGCATTTGAAAGCTGAACGCTGCTACTACAACTCAAAGTTGGCATTTCAGTTTTACAGCTTTAGTGTTTCTCTTTTGTTATCGTGGAGCTCGTAGAGGATTTTTTCATTTTAAGCTCACAGACTCAAATGTAGGACCTGATCTTGTCATCAAGAAACAGTATTTTATACTATTTAGACTAGTATTTAATAACTTCTGCTACTAGTACCATTCAGATCTTTAACCTTAGTAAGAACTAGACATGGAATTCAGGCTTTGGTCCACAGAACTGGCACATGGCTTCTTATTAATGTTCAAAGGCTAAAAATCTGAAGCCATTTTGAACTCAGAACCCATCATGTATTTATTTCCCTCTCTAATTTGCAGAAAACTAGTTGTGAAAACAGCCCGAGGGACCTGATATTTTTCCATCCCAGCTGCTCCAGCTGAACTACAGCTGCAAAAAAAAAATCTAAGTATTGTTTCTATAAACTGTTGAGTGTATTTTATAACGCAATAATTCCCACAAAATCAGTAACTGCAGTTAATGACCGGTTTGTTAAGGCATTAACTGCACTCAGCTGGGAATGACCAATTTCTCTGGAATGGCTGTATAAGAACTAAGGATAATTCAGTAACACTTTCAAATAATTATTTGGTTAATTAATGGTAAATTCTTGTGGAAATCCTATCAAAGTACTCGTGACCCCCACATTTAATATCCAATGAGTTCATTATGATTCATGTTTTATTGCCATAAATACCAGAAGAATCCATAATGACTAGGCCATTATTTTCCAGGGCTGCCCTTACTGCTTTAGGCCATTTGGCTATTCCACCTTCAATCATAAAAAGCTTGATGCTCAAAACTACCAGCATTTGTAGGCCACAACTTTCTGGCACCCCACCAAGACTTTAGTGAGTTTTATGAACACGTTTGGCAGAGATCTGTTCTTTTTTTTTCTTTTCTTTCGCTTGTTTTTTCTAGTTACGGGAATAATTGATGCCTACTGTACCAAGTCTTTCTTGCAGTGTCTGCCTTTTCATGTGTGGCCTTCAGTAGTGGTCAAAAATAGCAGAAAAGGTACCGCTTCCCTGCTATGGAAAGCTGTTCTCCAGCCAGGTACCGGGCAGGGTTTGAAATTTTTGCAGCCAAGTCTCTAACCAGTGATGGACTCAAGGCTTTATTCATTAGCATCCAGATGAGTATAAAATAATTAAAAAGGTAATCTTGGTGTGGGCACATTCATGTAAGAGACAATAGCTGCCAGTTTATATGTTTGGGGGTGAAGTCCCTATGTAAAAGGACGGCAGTTGGCGTACTGGTGGATTTTTTTTTTTAATCTGTTGCTTTTTACCCTTTTCTACAATCTTCAGCCTGCAAGATAATGCTTAAAAGCTGTAGCTGTTGAATCTGTTCTCTTCCTGATCTAAGCCAAACGAGTTAGGCACAGTTTCCAATCAACTTTCCAACAGGATTTACGCTTCCTAATTGAGCGTGAGGTTAACAATGGCATTCAGTCATGCTGGCTGTGCTTGGAAACAGCCACCTCCCCTTGATTCTCCTGGTGCTTTTGTTTCTTCAGTTCATGAGTTGCCACTGTGCTGCAGAAGAACTGAAACGTGTCAGCAGGTTCTGGTTTTTCTCCACCAAAGTGCTTCCATGGGGGGAAAGTGGGACAGGGAAACTTCCAGAGATCAGCCTGGAATTCTGTCCTTTCTGGGAAATTAAAATAAAGCTTAAAATGCCCACACCGTTAAATACTTGAAAGCTGGTTTAGCTGCACAGTTTTAACTTCAGTTTCCGAGTTTATTTTCATCTCCAGGTTACAAGAATTCAGGTGGGTTTTTTTCCCATTGACTCAGAATTGGAAAATACTTCCATGTTGAGCCTGTGAGTGAAATGCTCTAAACCTCTTTGTGCCCTGTGTAGGGACAGGGGACTTCAGGGAAAATGGGTCAGTTAACTGTGGAGCAAGAGGGAATTGAAATTCAACTCTTCTTTTTGAAACCACAGCTGTCTTTGCCTTTGGTGTGTCATGAAATCTGCCTGATGGAGCATACTTTGGGAGAGTGATTGAAGTGCTCGTCTTTTGAGCCAACTCATTTAGGAGGTCATTCAGAGGAAAATAAGTTGATTTGATTGTAGATAATTATTCACACTTCAGGTTGAGAATCGAGGACTTTTTGATTGGTGTTGGTGGTTTAGAAAGGGAGGCAGCGCTGTCATTCACCACTGATACCCAAGGTGTTCTTCAGGCCTCAGAAAGGTTATTGTGACAGGCTGGAACTTTGAAAAAGGGGAGAGAAATCACGCAAAGGGTTTTTTCCTCAAAAAAAAACAGAAGGCCTTTGCTGCTACACTAGGCTATTTTATTTGAAAATGAGCCGCCAGTATTGCTAAATAGCAGGAAATAAACTACTATTGCTACCACATTTAAGTCTTTATCTTAACCAATGCTTTGCCTTAGCACAAATGGAGCTTTGCAAAAATAAGGAAGAAAAAAAGACCCACGAAGGACAGAGGTTAAACAGGTAGAAAGTTGCATCGTTCTTGTGGACTGCCTGCCAGTTCATACCCACTGGGCCAACTTCACTCTAGTTTGTTTGTCCTGTTACTGTTCATGGAGCCAACTTTCCTGATTGCCTATACCCGTTTGCCTTTTACTTCCCTGCATTATCCAGCAAAGCATTAATTGTAGTTTTAGTCTTAAATGCAGGCATGGAAAGAAGTGTTAAGGGCAGTGTAAACAGCCTTTTTTTCTTTTTTCCCTAGCCCCATGAAATTTGAGGGCATAATTTACTCTTTAAATGTTTATATTTGCTTAGGAGAAGCCCTTAGCTGTGTGCATGGCAAGGTGGTTTTCTATGTAATTGCTGGTTTTACAATGTCACTACAAGTGAACAAATGTGTAGGTAGGATGACCAGTCACAAGAGGAGCACAAAAGATAATAAACACTTCATCTTGTTTGCGTAAGACAGAATGGATATGCTTTAGCAACTCTCGTACTGTCTGTGCTTTTATTTTCACAGAGTAATGTTCAATGTTACCCTCTCTCCAGCTCTTAAGGGCATCAAAGGTTGTCATGCAAGTCAGGTTTTTTTTCAAACAGGTAAGAATCCAGAAAGATCTGAAAGGTCAGCTATATTTTTAGGTTTGGAATGGGAAAGTACTTCACTTGCGTATGGCAACTGCCAGAAGGGTTTCATGGTTCTGTTTTTTCAAAACTGAATTACCAAAAAAGACTTGAATTTGCATTCCTAGAATAAAAGCATCATATCCTTGTTGCTTAAAGGGAATTCCAGCTCCCAGTGGTTTATACTGTGCTGGGTTGGTCCTGGCTGGAGGCCACAGTCCCACCAAAGCTTCTCTGTCCCTCTCCTTCTCAGC
>NW_010236923.1:0-16161 GCF_000690775.1 Eurypyga helias
CTTCCGGCCCTTCTTGCAGGTGGGCGTCATGTTGCCAAGTCTCCAGTCTTCCGGGACCTCCCCTAATGACCAGGAGTGCTGGGAAATGATGGAGAGCGGCTGGGCAAGCTCCTTTCCAACTCCCTCAGTACCCTCAGATGAATCCTGTCCGGCCATGGACTTGTGAGTGTCCAGGTGGCACAGCAGGTCATTAACTGAGCCCTCCTGGATCATGAGGGGTTTATTCTGCTCTCCATCCCTGTCTCCCAGCTCAGGGGCTGAGAACTGCTCTGGCTATTACAGACTGAGGCAAAGGCTGCATTCAGTACCTCAGCCTTTTCATCGTCCTTTGTCACTGTTTCCCTCCACATCCCATAAGGGATGGAGATTCCCTTTGACTCTCTTTTTGTTGCTACTGTATTTGTAGAAACACAGTGGCCAGATTAAGTTCCTGTTGGGCTTTAGCCTTTCTAACTTTCTCCCTGCATGCCCTTACGAGATCCCTATACTCTTCTTGAGTTGCCTGCCCCTTCTTCCAGGAGTGGTAAACTCTCCTTTCTCCCTGAGTCACAGCAAAAGCTCCAGGCCAGGTGTCTTCCCTGACGGTTTGTCTTACAGCATACGGGACAGCCCGCTCCTGCGACAGTAAGACTTCCTTTTCGAAGGACAACCAGCCTTCCTGGACCCCAGTCTCCCAAGGGACAGTCTCAACCAGTGTCCTAAACAGACCACAATCTGCCCTTTGGAAGTCCATGGTAGTGGTCTTGCTGGCTCCCCTCCTTACTTCAAGGCACTCCAGAAACCTCCTTGATTGCTTGTACTTTGCTGTTGAAAACAAAGCTGGGAAACCGGTGCACAGACTTCTAAGCCTTCTGGCTGCCTCTGTTCGCTGCACTCTTATCCATGCTGCTGGAGCTCAGGACTGGAGCTGGTCTTTAGTCCGCGTGTGTGCAAAGCAACCAGGCACGCTGGGAACAACTTCCTGTGGGATTAATTCTCACGTCCTGTATTGTCACAGCTGGTAGCACTTCCTCTGTGTTTCTGCCTTTCACTTTGTTAGTATTTCCTTCTAGACTGCTTGCCTTTATTTGACTGTTCCATATAAGTCTTTCCCGTCAAGTCGTCCTATATTCAAGAAAACGGGAAAGAAGGATCCCCAGGAGATTTAGGTTGATGGAGAAACTGCCATCAACCCCTGAGAAAGAGATAACTGGATCCAGCAAGTTCTCTTCTGAACATGAGCACACTTGCTGTTCCTTCTTGGTGCTTGGAACCCTCTTGTGCATTCTCCCTCCTGCTTCAGGTTGCTTCTAAAACAGGCACCTTCAGTCCTCCCAACACGCGGTTCACTGCGTTTCCACTTCTTAAACAGGAGCTGCAACTAATTCAGTATGTGGTATAATTTTGCACAAAATCTGATTAGGTTTTATCTTCCAGCTTCTGGCTTTCAGTTTCTCAGATCCCGAGTACCTCTGAGGGAAGTTGCATTCTGTCTTCTCTTGCAACCTTGAGTCCTGCAATACACCCTGGAACCACAGTATTTTCCTCAGTTCACGTCCCGTTGATCTTGTCTGTATCCATGCCATGCTTGTTGGCTCTTGTTGATACCAGAAGGGTCTGTGAAAGGAGATTCGCGGTTCTTCAGTGCCTCTTTTAGGAGTGAACTTGTTATAACCAAGTACCGCTGTCTTCCGAGGTTCAGGGGCAGAAGTCCCTGAGAATTCTGCACTGCCAGGTGCTACCCTTATGTCCCAGCACGCTGATCTGACACATATATTTCTGAAGTGAAATAACCACGGGTCACTCATGAAGCCCTTCATGACTGGAGCAGGTAGAAAACCGCTGAGAATCTTTACTTACAGAAATGTCGAAAGACATACAGGAAGATTGAGGTCATTGAGGTCACTCTCCCCAGGTGTGCCTCTGGTGTTTGTGGAACAGGAAAGAGAAATAAGTTCCTGCCATTTTGGAAATATAAGATATTTGCAGTGGTTCCAGTGCCTTCCAGAGCAGAGGAAACTTCTCCCTTCACTGGTCCCAGCTGCCTGGCAGCAGGACTAATAAGGAGATTTTGTGCAGGCTAGTGCAGAGTTTGGCTACTGTCACTGAGACTTCTTATCCCAGAGTGGGACAGAGCTGTTAGTCACCTGAATGTTGTGAGGTCGGCTGTTACTCGCTGGAAACAGTAGCTTGGTTTGTGATGCTGAAAAGACGATCATTTGCTGTCTCTCTGCTTTAGACCCTGTGCACACACCAAGGTGAATTCCCTTGAGGGTGCTTGCACAGACCTTCATCTTGGTCAAATGGCCTGGGTAGCAACAACAAATAAAACAGGAATGTGGACATAAACAGTTGTGTGAACTGAATAGCTGAAACTATCTGAGAAGGCATTTAGCCCAAACACACTATTCTTAAAGAACATGACCACCAACTGAAAAGCTTTTGAGACTGGGGGGGAAAGAAAAAATTAGAATAAGCAAGAACCTTTTTGACCGAGAGAAGAGAGAATTGGGAAGGAAGTGGCAGTTGAAATCTGATTTGACAGTTGCCCTGCAACTCTGCAATCTCTGTAACAGAGTATGCTCCCTGTTGGGTGCCGTGGGGAGCCTGCCTTCCTGGCAGCAAGGGGTGCAACACATCCAGACCCACATCTTCCGTGTGCAGAGGTGACCTTGTGCTTTCTCACTGGTCTGTGGGTTAGCAGACTGTAGGAAGTGGTGTGGATACACAGGAACCCTACATCTCCAGCAGGAAGTGTGTGAGAACAGGGCAACCCTGCTCCCAGAAAAGGGGATGTGTTCTCACAGCCTGCGCTTCCTGTGGTAGGGGTGGGAGACAGGAAGTTGCACAAGGAATCATGTGAATGTGTGTATATGTGAGGGTTAGAGCTTTTGGGGATTAGTTATGCAAAGATGTTTAGAAATTTGTAGGTGTTTATTAATATTTTCTGTCTGGTATTGTGTTTTATCTCTTGGATTGCTAATACTGATCTTGAACAGTATTTCAGGGTTTGTCAGTTAATTGCATGTCATGAATAAACAGGTAAACTGCTTAGATCCATCCTGGTTAGATTTAAGCCACATGAACTAAGCACATTCTCCTTCTGATTGATCCATACCCTCTACATTCTCAGTACTGAACAGCTGAAGTCAGCTCCCCGCCCATATGCACAAAATCAAGTATAAGCACGTTCTCCTTCTGATTGATCTCTACATTCTCAGTACTGAACAGCTGAAGTCAGCTCCCCGCCCATATGCACAAAATCAAGTATATTTTAGAGCAATAACAAATACAATGCATTCTCAATTTTGGGCATCTGTGGTGACATTCAGCTCTGTTCTCCAGTGTGACAGCTGGGAACTTTTTAAAATGTCACTTGAGAATCTCCCACTCTGCTGTGCATCCAGCAGCCAGTGCCTTCTAGTAGCTCCTCTCTTCCACCACAATACCAGAAAGCACGTGTATGGGGCCAGCTTTCCAATGCAACAGAGCTATTGGGTGGTTCAACCCTGACTGCAACCTGTTGTGCACGAAAAAACATGCTCAGAGGATGTTTTCTACGTATGTTATGCTTGCCCTTATTTGTAACCAGTTTTGTGCCCTGGTTTTTTGAGACTTCGACAGATATGCTCGTGTTATTGTGTTAGCTATCCCATTCCTTCCTCAGTGCATCCACGCATAGAGCTTCACAGGGAAAAACTAGCTGAGTGGAGCTAAAACTACCACATATGGCTGTGCCTTTTGTAGTCGTGACCAAGGAAAACTGTAACTCACAGGGATTCTGGCATCATCTAGTGATCCATGCTGACATCCAGCTCCATAATGACAGGTCATATGCAATCCCTCCACTCAAATTTCCATCCTCTTTCCATGAGCAGTTAGTTAAAAACAGTGTTGGCAAGTTCTTTGTTGTGCTCTATGTTACTGGGCTCGGGTTTTACATGGGGACTTGCCCAGATTGTCACATACATGCTTTTCTGCTGTTTTTTGACTCCCTTTCACAGGACATTGTGGGTGGGTTTAGCCCTTTGCTATCAAATACCAACAGCATAGGCATTTTCACGCACATACTCACCAGGGAAGAACAAACACCAAAAAGGTAAGACCAGTAATATGTCCTGTGAAACTGCTGGAATATATGCAAAATGGTGGTGTTTGAACTGGAATAATATTACTCTTAATCTGTTTTCATTTGCCTCTGCGAATTTCTGTGTTGCAATGAGCACCTTGTGAAATGTCCTGGCAGAGAAATGATGAAAATTCCCCCAACTCCATATGCTGTGGGGAACACCCAGGATACGTCCTTTTTTGCACACCATATTAAGAGACTGTGAAGGCTCCTCACCAGTGTGGGAGCAGCCCTGGTGCAGTCTTCTGTGCAGGAGGGAGGCTGCATTCATGGCCATATTGGTAATGGGGACTCTTGGTGGAGAAGAGTGATACTGTGGTAGAAGACATCATGAATCACCGGGGGAGAGTCAGTCCTAGAACTGCAGGTAACCACAAAGCCTTCCTTTCTGTTCTCCTGTAGAAGAAGGAGGAGGTGGGGGAAAATACGGGACTGGGATAGACAATGGGCATGGTACAGTGGGTGGCCTCATAACAGGAGAAGGGGCCTAGGACAAGACCAAAGCAACAGATGAGGGAACTGGGGACTGCCTGGACTGGGAGAACAACCTTTTTCCCAGAGACAATGGAATGAAATTCCAGGCAGACTATGCTCTGCCATCGCCTTCAGTGTTTTTTCTATAAATGATGGAACTGAAAAGTCCCATTAGCATAATCTACGAGCATTATCCAGGTACAACTATCTGCATCAAACTAAGCACAAGTCACTGCCCACATCTCTGGTGTCTCTAAGGAGCACCAAGTGAGGGCTCTCCCAAGAGCTTCAAAGTGTCTGTTTTTCCTGTGGAGACAATCTCTTTTTGTGTGTCTGCCTCTGCAAACACTGAGCTGGGCAGTCACCCCTTTGAGTGGCTATACGCTGTTGCATAAAAGGGCTTGGGGAATAGAGCCAAACGAAAGAGCTAAGAGAAAGAAGCTCTAAAGAGAGATGAAGAGGAGGGAGGTACAGAAAGAGCGGTCAGTGGAAGCCAGGGGTAATGGATGGCAACAAGGAGGATGTGTTGAGGAGAAAGGAGTGGTGGCAGGACAAAGAACGGAATGCATTTTGGGAAGAGTACAGGCAGGGCTTTGGAAGAAAAGAGCAACTTCAGGGCAGCCTTACTCCATATGTCTCACACTGCTAACGACAGGCAGCAGGACCTGGTTACAGCACTTGCGGGGCTCCACAGTTCTTGGAATAAGGCTACCAGCAGATTGTTGGGGTATAGAGGCACCTGCATTATCCTGGTGCTGGGGGATTCCTACTCTTGCCTTGTGTTTTTCAGCCCCAGCAGAAGAGAGAAGCTGCTCCCAGCTGAACCCCTGGGTCTTCCTTGTTTCTGTCCTTGCCATCAAAACTGCCTTTGTAACCATCTGCCTTGGTGGGTTCCAGTATCTCTTAATTCCCCTGGGATAAAGAGAGCAGCTGACTGCCTTTTGCCAGATGAAAAAGCAAAATCCTAGTCTCTCTGCCAGCAGACAAATGCCCTTCGCCAAAACAGCCTGTTCTGCTACCCCTCTCCTGCCTCTTCCCTCTTAGTCAGGGAGTAAGGTCCCTTCCACAGTTAAGGTTCATACCCTGGCAGGACCTTCTCACTGCTCCTCTCCCTTTCCCTCTTGCCTGCATAAAGCCAGTCTTGGATAAAACCAGTCAGTTTCTCCCCTCCCACCAAGAGCTGAGAAGTATCTTTGGTGTCAAAAGGCATCTGAGTAGGTTCCCGGAATGCTGGACATTGGTTCCTGGGACTTGGGCTGTCTCTCAGAGCTTCCTGTGACAATGTACCAGCCAAAGAGCCAGGGTGATCTCCTCGGAAATACTGGTACCAGGCTGCCCATATTTTAGCAGGGTGGGGATGAATCCATCAAAATGCTCCAGGCACCTTACCCACACTGCCCGGACAACCCAAAAGGGAAATCCTTTGTTTGTCCTGAACTATCATATTGCTCTGTGATGACTCTTCTGTGGTGATTCTTAACTCCCTTGGATGAGGCCTCAACACTCAACAGTTCCGCCTCCTTCTTGATAAGAGTAAAAGTGGTGCTCTAAAGCTGCAATGCTCAGGAAGAGTAAGAGTGAGCATATTTAATATTCCACCTTTATTAAGCTTCATTACTTGGTTTTACTAAGCTACTTCACTTCATTACTTCTTTGACCCTCTCCTGACCCCATCCTCAAAGGTTGTCTAAACTGGATTTGTTATCTGGGAAAATGAGTCTCTCAGGCAGGAGAGGTGAGAGGAGCTCAGCTGATTAAAGCCTCTTCAAAGGAAGGAGTGACCAGTAGTGGCAGAAATGGCCTGCTGTTTCTCGTCTCTTTGTTCAA
This sequence comes from Eurypyga helias, assembly GCF_000690775.1. Classification (NCBI taxonomy): domain Eukaryota; kingdom Metazoa; phylum Chordata; class Aves; order Eurypygiformes; family Eurypygidae; genus Eurypyga; species Eurypyga helias. Next base: position 6,410 of record NW_010236923.1, read on the forward strand.
TACAGATTTTAAAGCTTGTTAACGTAACAGAGGCTCTGTGGGAGCTCTAAGCCATAAGGTGGAGCATAGGACAGTTTGCTCATGTATGAGGAGAAAAGGATGACAGTAGCACTTTCCTCCTCTTTCCTCTCTTTCCAGTTGTTTTCCTTCATGGAAGCTATGACCAGTACAAGACTCTGCTCCAGAACGCTACAGAGTGGCACTGCATCCCCAGCACACCTACAAGCAACAGTGAGTGATGCTAAGAGCCTCATAAGCAAAATTAAGAACTTCACCAAAATTTACTCTGGTGTCAGTCAGCCTTTGAGGTCGGGAATGTTATTGTCAGCCAGGGCTGTGCCACAGTCTCTCTTTCTACAGAGCTATAAATGGTGTATGTACCTTGAGTGGATCTAATTTATAAGAGCACAGGTAGGTTAACAAAAGTTCTGCTAGCTGTTTCACTCACTGGACACTATTCCCTCCATTTGGTGGCAAGAACGGGTGTGAGATTGTGTGCTGTGAAGACAGCTCCTGAAGGGCAGAGGATTATGTCTCCACCTTGTAGTATGAATGTGACACGCTTGATTGCTGTGAAGGGGCTGGAGATTGGCTTGACCAGGGCACCGTCACTGTAGGCAACGCCCTGAAGAGCTCCTCGTGGGGAAACCCAAGAAGAGGGCCACTGTGAAATCTGAGATTCAGAGCAAGCATCATCTAAAGTAGCACATGTAAGGTTGTATTTGTTTGCTGACCTTACTGGATGAACTTTTCGGCCTGATATATTCTATACAGAGATATAGTCAGAGTAAAATATATACAGCTCAAAGATGATATATAGCCTCAAAGCATGCTTTGAGATAATATATCTGTGCTTTTTTAATCCACCATGTGACTTTCTGGCTATAAGGCAGATCTCTAGGAAAACCTGGCTAGTGTAAGAAACTGCCTGTGGTGGCAGCAAGGCTGTCAGAGCAGTTCACTGCACGTCTCTCACTCTGCATGAGCTGAGAGCTAAACGTTTGGACAACACGTCTCTGACGGAAGTGTTCCCAGAGGAGCACAAGCTAACTAAGTCCCATCTCGCTTCCTCAGGAGGGGTAAGGCAGAACCTGTCTCTCAGCAAACAGGGCTTGCATGGCCATGGCAGAACTGATAGAGAAAGGGAAAGGCACTTCAGGCCCGGGCCTTGTGACAGGAGCCACAGCTTTACTTATGGACCGTGGAAGAGAGCATTTACCTACATCCAGATTAAAAGTGTTGTTCAAACCCCTCGCCTAACACTGGGACCTTACACTGACGTTATTAAGATGAAGGACAGCACATCTGATTCAAAAGCAGGTTTTTTTCCCCCACAGAGGAGAGCTGGACGTGCTGCCCTAAGGGCTGGGAACGCTTCCAAAAAAGCTGCTATTTTCTGTCTGAAGACGCGATGCCCATGGCTGAGAGTGTGCAGAACTGCACCGGGATGGGCTCCCACTTGGTGGTGATCAACAGCGAAGCAGAGCAGGTACGTACAGGGCTGTGAGGGGGACACAGCAGCCAGAGACACAGTGCCAGGCCCTGCAGGGGACTCAGAGCCCCTCCTTGCTGCTGCAGGGGAGGGGGGATGTCCTTTCTGCACCCCTTCAGCACCAGCTCCCCTCTGCCACCAACCCCAGCCCACGGGGTCTCCTGCCGCCTCCCTCACCCAGCCCTGCACCCCATGGACATTGTGCTTTTTTCCAGGAGTTCCTCTTCAAGCTGGCAAAAGGAGCATTCACCAATGCCTATGAAACAAAGTACTACATAGGCTTAATTGCTTACAAAAGTGGGCAGTGGCAGTGGGTGGATCAGACTCCATATGAGAAGGCAGCCACGTGAGTATCCCAGAGGAGTGAGGAAGGTCCTGTGATTAGCATCCCTCAGTCCAGGTGTCAGAGAGGGGGGCTCTCTGTCCCTAACTACACTCTAAGCCAGAAAACTTGACCAGTTTTCTAGTCAAAAACATGACTAGTCTTTGGCTTGCCAGAGCCCCTGATCTCTGTTTTGGTAATCTTCCCTTTTCTCTTCCATAACTGTTTGAGGTGACTTCACCCCCACTCATTCATGTCAGTGCATTTCCAATAGGGGAACTTTCTTTTACAGGTTCTGGAAACCTGGGGAACCCAATTTACTCTTTGCAGAAAAATGTGCTGCAATTCACGTCAAGGGAAACACAGACTCCAGCACTTACAGTAACTGGAATAACATCCTTTGCTTCACAAGTTGCTATCGAATTTGTGAAGTGGCAGCCAAATTTGTCTGAGGAGGGAAATCCGCTTTGGATGAAGGACCTGAAGGAGTATTCTTGAGAAAGGGCATCTCATGAAACAGCTGCAGAAAAGTTGGTGTGAATCCACACATAGGCTTTGTCTTGCAATGTATATTGAGCAAGCCTGTCACAAAATCCCACATCTGAAAGACCTCAGTTACCAGCCTGTGCCCCTGCATCACTTTCCAAGCTGAAGATCAGTCCTGGATGAAGTTGCTCAGGCTGATGGCAAGGACCTACTGTGTGCCTTTTCACTCTTCTCCTTCACAGATGGGTGCCCTGATCCTCCCGTACTTTCCTTGACTCCTTCTCCAGTCAATATCTCAATGGTGCAGAAAAGGCCCTCTGTTTCATGAAAGGTTACTGGTCCTATAAATCACTGGAGCAGAATTTGAAATAAGAACATTCCATGGAGTGTGCTTGGCCCTTCCCTGAAGGGAAAAATTATTCATGGCTTACCTGTAATGTCTCGCTCTTCCTTCAGCATATTCTGTCTTGATATGTTATAAAAACACCCATCAATAAATGTTAATTCTGCCCTTTGCATGAGTCTGTCTTCTGAGCGACAAGTCCCAGCCGCTCGCCAACCCAGCCTCTCCGCATGGTGGATTTAACTTTTCAGTGGGTTTGGCACCTGCGGGTGGGAATATTTGTGTGTTGTGGCCTGGCCAGGAGCAGGCACAACCTAGCGCTCATCCGCAGGGTGTCCCCAGACATGGGAGAAAGGCTGTGCACCCTTTGAAGACTCACGTGTGAGGGAAGCAATGGAGCAGACTGTGGAGCAGACAATGCTAACAACTGTTTGCCCAGGATGTAGCAGAAAAGGAGATGGATTTTGGAGATCCTGCTGAGATATATGGCAGGATTAAGCATGGCAATGAAGGGGAGAAAAAGCAATCAAATAGCACATGAAGGATAAGAGCCAGTCTCCCCGGGGGGAATTCTAATGTGAGCAAAGGGTAGAAGACCACAGTCAGAAGCATCACTGCAAATCAGACAGACAGAAGTCTTGAGCAAGTGCTCTGCTTCCCCAAAATTCCCTAAACCTCTGTCTGTATATTCCTCCCTTTTCTTCCATACTCCCGGGAGAGCTGGAAGTTTCCAATTTAGGACAAAAAAAATATCTGAAAAATCAGTTCTGGGTGAGTTTTTTTTAATTATTATTCAAAAATCTGAGCATAATTTTGTATTATTTCCACCTAAAGCAATGTATATGCCAGGGTTCTGTTTTGGCCCTTGGACAAGAGGCATGACTGATGCAAGGTCTTGGTCTCTTTTTTTTTTTCTAGAGTTGCCAGGATCTTTTCACAGTGGTGAAAACATTGTGGTCCAGTTCAACAAGACAGCAAACATAAACACTGCAATAAGCTTCTCTTTTTGATTTCCCCCAGCTCAGTTCTGGAAACCACAGCAGCAGGGTTTTGAGGAAGAAAATGGGACAGATAAGACACAGAGGGTGAACGATACTTTACAGAAAGTTTTAGAAGCAGCTGCAGTCCTGGCTGCTGGGACAGAGTAAAACGTGCACCAGAAGACTGGTTTGCAGGGAAATATGACTTGATAGAAACAGTCTCCATGCCCCAGATTTGGAGCGCAACCTTTTTATTGAGATGTCCTAAAAAAAGAGAGATCTTGGGAGAAGGTACTGGGTTTGCCTGCAGAAGTGCTGAAGGGAAGTTCCTGATCCCATCTCCCTGCAAACATGCATGCTCATACGCAAGTACAAACCCATTCTTTTACATTAGTTGTACAATACAGCACATGAAGGCAGACAGAAGAGTTGGCCCCCATCCCTGCTTCGTGCAGCCACTGTTGAAGGATGTGGGTTTACCTCTTGCTCTGAGCAAGAGTTTCAGCCATATTTCTGAGGAAAGCCAATGCCCTTGACTAGTTCACCCCAATAACAGTACTCAGGGTTTAGATAGGGATGGAGCCTGCACACAGTAGGTGTTTGCACGGATGTAGAATAGTGCAAAAGCCTTCCTCAATGTATTCCTCTTCAATACAGATTTATCTGAAAAAGTTAGCTTTCTCCAATGTACGAGAAACAGGCATTATGTCTCAAATCTGTCTTGGGTCAGGAAGCAGCAGATATCATAACAAGACTCAGAGATAAAGTTATACAGTCAGGTATAGCACTTTAGAAAGCTTCAGAAGGACAAACCCTGCATATTGAACTAGGAAATTGGGTGCAAAGGACAAGACATCCTGAAATAGCTTCTGGTTTTCCTCAAGAAACCCTGTGATGCCCAGTCTTTGAGATGCTGTCATCAGCTATATCAACTTTAGGATGCTGTCATCAACCATATTGGAAGGACACCTTGGGATTACATCTTATCCTCCTGCGTATTAATTCTTTCTGCAGAAGAAAACACAGCCAGTTCTCCCCAGTCCCTCAATCCCGCCCTGCAAGTCCCGTAGAAATTTCCCTGTGGGAATATTGTGGCGGGGGAGGTTGTGGTGTGCCTTCCTAGGTTTGTCCCACTTGCACAGAGAGAAGCCAAGGTAGAAGGGGAGGTTGGTTTCCTTTCTGCTGCTGGCGAGCACTACATCCATCGATGGTGTCATCAGCGAGAGACGTAAAGAGAATGCCAAGCATCACTGGGGAGAGAGATAGAGAAGCAAGGGTAGGAAAAAACCACTACTGCATACCATTTTCAGAGAACATGAAAAAAAATATGTATCCAGTGTGATCTGGTGCCGAAGAAGACATGCGTTGTGTCTGTGTGGGTTTTAGGCAGGAGAAGGCAAGACCAGTGCAGGCACTGTTCTCTGTCTGGTAGGGTCCCATGGAAGAGGAGCAGTAGTGCAGGGCCTGTTGTGGGTTACAGTGTGTTCATGCTCTTCAAAAATTCCCTCTTGCCTTGGAGAGCACTGGCACATGCTGCCTTACCTTCCTTCTCCCTGTTCTGACAGCTGACTCTTCGTCATAGGATACACCTGACTGTCTCTAATAAATAATGATCCTTGCCAAGTGAAGAAATAGTGAAATCTACGTGTCTTTCATGATAACCACTGTGTTTTTTAAGGACTAGTCTATAAAAATTTCCTGCAAGGATCTCTGATATTTTTTTGTACAAAGCAGGGATTTTCCCCCTACTTTTTCCCATTTTTTCTCTCTTTTATCTCACCTCAAACACTTCCATGTTCCGTTACGACATTTATTCCCCTACTTTTTAATGTTTCTTTGCACTCCTGTTTTGTCTCATGTTGTTTCCCCTTGATTCCTTTTTTTTTCTTTTTCCCTTTTAAATTTGGTTTCCTTTTAAAATTATCGCTAGACCACAGATGAGGAGTGCACTACGCTATTTTGGGAAATACAGAAATGCCTGGCATCATCTTCAGCTCTGCTTCTCTCTGGTGTGCTCCGACAAAGGGTTTTCATCATAGAGCACACGCACACACTGCAATGTGGCATGCACAGTGGCTTTAGTCTTCTGCCTTCTCCACACCCAGACTGATGCAGTTTACTTCGTTGCTGCCTGTGCCAAGTACTTAGAGCCAAACACAAAAGGAAATCTTGCTAAAACATAAAATTAACCCTTCAGTAGAGTCAGGGCTTGAGCAGACAAGAATCTCTGTGGGTTGATCATGGGACTGCCCATGGCAGGGGGGTTGGAACTAAATGATCTTAAGGTCCCTTCCAACCCAAACCATTCTGTGATTCTGTGATTCTATGACTGAGGGTGGAGGCAGCCCAAACAGAGAGGGTCCAACTCAGGAGAAAGGTGAGAGGGGCAGGATCCCACCAGAATTGCTGAGCTCTGTGGTTGCCTTCTCAAAACCTGTACAGGAAGGGTGGAAGCCCATTCCATTGCAGTTCTTGTTCCCATCGCTGGGACGTTCTATCAGACAATATGCAGGAGTAACTGACTTGAAGACCTCTCCAGACTATTGGACAGCAGATACTGCCTCACCCTTTGTATGGAGGACAAAACAAACACTAATGATTTGCACTGGATATCCCATAGTCCCTGTGAACCACACAGGACCATTTTCTCTCTATGTCTAAGGATTTACCACCTCGTGTTTTAGGCCTTTGCTGAGACTGGGATAAAATATAGGTTATGAGAAGATCTTCCTAATACGTTTAGCAGCTCTAGCTACATTAATCAACTGGTTATTGTGGATCTAACCACTCGTGGAAATCTGTGCCTGGAGAAAACAGTGTAATCAAACTCACCCCCGCCACTGTTTCTCTACTCATTGGTTTGAAACACAGCCTGTTGCTTTTCTTTGTTCCTCTGTCCTTGCTCATAGTTGACTCACTCTCTGTTTTTAAGAACACCAGTTTTGAGTGGGGACATGTGGGAACAAGTTAGCCCCCTGACTAACATAGGACGTGTTTAGAAGAGGCAATCCATATCATTCCTGGTGAGCAACTTTTGCCACAGTCCTCCAAGGTACTACAGCAAAGCTTTATGCTCTTTGCAGCTTTGACATCCATCCAGAAGATACGGAAGCAGACAAGGAAAGAAAAAACAAAAGGGAACAAAACCTTTTTTTTTAATAAGTTCTGTAGTTAACCCCATATCCTCTAGCTATGTTACTTGCAAAAGTGCCATGGATCACCTCCCTCAGGAGGACCCTTGCATGGTTCGTCTTCCCTTGTTTCTATGCTGGTTGTTGGGAAGCCATTCTACTGCATGACTCTGTTCACACTGTCAAACCACGGCAGGGAACTGAGGGTAACACAGGGTGGGTTGGGATGAGTGTGCTGCGGGGCAGCTTAATGCTGTCCTTTCCCCCTGCCTGAAGAGTGGCTGATGTGGAGGCCATATAGTGTGGCGGTACCCCAGAGCCAGACCATTATGAGTAATTTCTGAAATTGTGAGATGGTTTTGCAGTTCTGAAAAGCAAGAAGTGGTGGCTTCCTGTTTCCAGAGCACTGACGTTTTTGCTCCTGGAGTGCCGAGGTTTCCCACCATCCCTCCACAGTACCGAACTCACCAAAGAATTATTAAAGCAAATGAATGAAATGTATGAAAACTGTCCCAGTAACAAACATTATCACACTGTTAATGAGAGAGCATCTCTTCTGCCCTGGGCAGTTCCCAACAACAGCATAATTGATGACTTGTATTCACATGAGAACAAGCATCTGTGCTTCCTGCACAGATGTACAAGTACCTTACAGCAAAACAAACATAGACAGGCTCTGCCTATGCCAAAACAGTGCCTGTACTGCAGCTGCAACTCTGTTCTTTCTGAATGTCTGTGAAGTAGGCCAACAGTTCAGGCAGTTCTTGCAGGAAGAAGGCAGATGGACAGTGTATGCTCCTTCACCAAGTCAGTCTGTGAAGTTCTAGCTTTAGCTCTCCTGCAACTCATACGCAGCAAGGCAACCATAGGGCTGCCATTGCCATTTATTTTTCTTCTGGCAGAGCCATATGGGCAGGAGAATATCCCATAATTCTGCTACGCACGTGGGTTGAGGGGTTGGTAGAAAACTGCTGGCTCCATGCAGGTGCAATAGTGCTAATGTGTTGTAGACCAGAGGGGTGTGAGATCTTCAGGCATCCTGGTGGTGTCCCAGGACAGCTACATTATCAATGTCCACCTACAGAGCTGAGGTGCTAACCAGCTGCTGTGGTTCCCTTTTGGATCTCCGAGACAGACTCAAGCTAAGTGGGAAGTTTTCTTGAAAGTGGTCTTTGGATCAGAAGGGGTTGGATCCTCTCTCTCTCTTGGGGCCTCCCCTGCCCCAATGGACAATTTTCTGCTCCAGGAAACTCATGCCCCCATCTGCCAACTTGATGCATCATCTAGGCAGCTTTGCTGCTTGCCAGGGGCTTGCATTTGTGACGCTGTGGGAAGGTTGTCAACACTTGTCCAGCCCTCAGACTATTACTCACTGATCTGGGCAACAACGATACTGCTGGGAGAGACCTGGAGCGTATCAAGCAGAACTACATGGTTCAGGGGGCAAGAGTCAAGGGCGTGGGACCACAAGTGATGTTCTCCTGGATCCTGCCAGTGATGGGAAAGGGCTTGAGGAAGAGTGGATGGATTCTGTGGATCATCGACTGGTGTTAGTGGTTTTCACCAAGGAGTGATGGTTTGTTATGATCCCAGTAAGAAAGGCATTCAGACTTTGAAGTAAAGTGCCAGTTAAAATGATATTTATCAGAGAGAACACTGAGATGGATAGTACAGATAATCATATGTTGCTATGGATGCTGGGAATCCTGTGTTGTGCAGCACTGAATGGGCCTCCAATCAGGTCATAAGCAGCTCCCATCTTTGCAAGGGTTACCCCATTTTTCTCCTCTGAGCCTTTATGGTATTTTATCACAAGGAAAACAATTCTATTCATTGTTTCTTCTGTCTAACAAAAGGATATGCACCTGGGAACTTCTTGCTGCAGCCTTAGATAAAGGCAAGTTCACACAGTTGGTGTAATTGGTGGTACCAAGTGGACAACAGATAATGGGCACTACAACACACCCTGAAGGCCGCACTGTAGACACAGCACAGAGCAGCACAGACCTGCACCTACTCAGGTGAACTGTTACGTGGATCACTAAGTCCTCTGTGGTCTTCTGGTCAGTAACAGGGTTTTGGTTTCTATGACCATGGGATCCTCTTTGAGGATCAAGAGATGCTTGGAAGAGATGGCATCCTCCTGACTATGCGGGACAAAACCATCTTTGCCAACAGGCTGGCCAAGCTGGTAAGAACAGGGTGGTGATCAGTGGGCCCTGAGAGTGGTGATCAGTGGGGCAAAGTCTAGTTGGAAGCCAGTAACTAGTGACATACCCCAGGGGATCTAAACTAGGTCCAGTCCTGTTTAACAACTTCATTAATGACCTGGATGGTGGGGCAGAATGTACCCTCAGCACATTTGCTGATGACACAAAACTGGGAGGAATGACTCCTCCTCCCTCCTCCAGAGGGTCATGCTGCCATCCAGAGGGACCTCGACAGGCTAGAGAAATGGGCTGACAGGAATTTTGTGAAGTTCAACAAGGTGAATAGCAAAAGGCCCTGTACCTGGGGAGGAACAACCACAGGAACGGTACATGCTGTAGGCCACCCAGCTGCCAAGCAGCTTGGCAGAAGAGGACCTGGGGTCCTAGTGGACACTAAATTGAACGTGAGCCAACAATGTGCTCTTGCTGCAAAGAAGGCTAATGAGATCCTCCATGCCTGCATCAGGAGGAATGTTGCCAGCAGGTCAGAGGAGGTGATCCTTTCCCACTACTCAGCGCTTGTGAGGGCACATCTGGAGTACTGTGTCCAGTTCTTGGCTCCCTCGTACAAGAGAGATGTGGATGTAGTGGACAGTATCCAAACAAAGGGCCACTAAGATGATGAAGGCATTTGAGCACCTCTCCTATGAGGAGAGGCTGAGAGTTGGGACTGTTCGTCCTGGAGAAGAGAAGGCTTGGGGGAGATCTTATCAATGTATATAAATACCTGAAGGGAGGGTGCAAGAAAGATGGAGCCAATCCAAGTGGTACCCAGTGACAGGACCAGT
>NW_010236923.1:16181-17587 GCF_000690775.1 Eurypyga helias
TGAATATCAGGAAACACCTTTTTATTGTGAGGGTGGACAAGCAGTGGCACAGGTTGCCCAGAGAGGTTGTGGACATGATCCTGGTCAACTGGCTCTAGGTGGCCCTGCTTGAGCAGGGGGTTGAACAAGATGACCTCCAGAGATCCCCTCCAACCTTAACCATCTTGTGATTGTGCGTTTCCATGCAGAGCTTTCAACCAGTAATTAAAGAGGAGTGAGAGGAGCACCAGTAGTCATGTTAGATTAGAAAGTGGTTTTTCAAGCAAAGGTTCTGGGGTGATGTGAACAGAAATAATGAACATAATTATAATCAAACAAGACTCAAGCGGCATCCCCACAAGCATGTGCACATAAATACAGAAGTGAAATGAAATACACTAATGGAGAAAGCTTTCACACCCTTTCTGGGAAATCGGCATTCTGGGGTGCCTCTCACGTGCCAGTACACAAATGCACACAGCACAGGGAACAAACGGGAGAAACTGGAAGTGTCTGTGCTGTCTCATTGGAGTCACAGAGACGTGGTGGGATAGCTCACACAACCAAAATGCTGAAATGAGCAGCTACATGCTCTTTAGGAAGGACAAGGCAGGAAGGCAAGGAGATCGAAGAGCCCCTTTATGGGGAGAGCATCAGGAGTGCATGGAGCTCTGCCTGGCAAGAGGAGATGAGGCAGCTGAGAGCTTATGGATAAGTATTTGGGGGCAGACCATTATGACTAGTGTCGTGGGTGTTTGCCAGACTACCTGATCAGGAAGAAGTAGTAGATGACGCCTTCGCAGGCCCTGGTCCTTGTGCGAGAGTTGAACCACCTCTCCTATGACGAAAGGCTGCAAGAATTGGGCTTGTTCAGCCTGGAGAAGAGGAGGCTCCGAGGAGACCTCATTGCAGCTTTCCAGTACCTGAAGGGGCTACAAGGGGGCTGGGAGAGGACTTTTTACAAGGGCCTGCAGTGATAGGACAAGGGGTAATGGGTACAAATTGAAAACAGGGAGGTTTAGATTGGATATCAGGAAGAAATTCTTCCCAGAGAGGGTGGGGAGGCACTGGGACAGGTTGCCCAGAGAAGCTGTGGATGCCCCATCCCTGGAAGTGTTCAAGGCCAGGCTGGATGAGGCTTGGAGCAACCTGGTCTAGTGGAAGGTGTCCCTGCCCATGGCAGGGGGGTTGGAACTAGATGGTCTTTAAGGTCCCTTCCAACCCAAACCATTCTGTGATTCTATGATATTTGCAGGAGGTCCAGCACAGCAGGTACCAGCAATCCAGGAGGTGTCTTGAGTGCCTTGATAACTTCCTGACACAGGTTATTGAGGGGCTGATGAGAAGGGGAGCTCTTCTGGATCTCACACTTTAAAACAAGGAAGAATTGGGCAGGGATGAAGACCTGTGTGGCTGCTTATATGCAT
>NW_010236924.1:0-1174 GCF_000690775.1 Eurypyga helias
GGGCCGGCTCGGTGGGCGTTTTCAAGCCTCCCCGGGCGCAGCCCCTGGGCTCACCCCGGCTGTCAGCGGCACCGTCACTCCAGCTGGGCCGGAGCGCTGGATTCCTGTTGCCAAGATATGGATTTGGTTTTAATAACAGTTAGTGCAAACATTGTAAATTTACTGCTGCTAGAGAGAGTTTTTGAAAACGTCCAACTCTGGCTATAATTTTTCAGTCGCACCAGCTGTTTGTGCTCTGCTCATACCTGACGTGCTGCTTTGAAACAGCAATCACTGTATTTATAAGAAGGGAAGGACTCGTAAATATGTCAGGAGTGGAATATACAACGCCATATTTCACCATTTTCTATTTTAAAATCGTGAGTTATGGCTAAAGAAATGTGGTCCCATTAAAGGTGATATGATGTATTTTGTGTCTTGTTCAGGAGCCCATCCATCATGGAGACAATAAAGAAAACCGCACTTACTTTTTTCCCCCTGTCGTCTGTAATTTATGATGCCCAAAAAGCTGTAACCTTTTGGCAGGCTTTGCAGAAACTGCTGCACTGTTAGCAACTAAATAACCTTTTATAAGGTTTTAAATGTGTTGCTACAGTCTCAATGCACTTGCTGTATCGATCCAGAAGATCCTGCAAAAAAGGGGAAGGGAACATGATCTATAACGGGATCGATAACGGTATATGGATTGGTGAAAGATGCTTCTAATGATTTTTGCCAGCCGTCATCTTTCAGCGTGCTGCTCCCCATCTTTTAGGCTTCAGTCTTTGCTCAAATTAATTAACCTTGCTCAGCCTCTCCGCGTGCCAGCGCTCCAGACGGAGGCTGGGAGCGCCGCAACGTGCTCCCAGCCGGCGGGTTAAACGGAAAGGCTGGAATGATGGGGAGGCCCTGGCGGGGAGCAGCACCCCAAAACCCACATGCGAGCCAGGGTCCTGCCTCCCGATTCCCGCACGGGAAGAAACGGGGTGCGGGGGAGCAGCCCTCCCTCCCCCTCTCTCCCGCTGCCCATTCCCACTTTGGGGAATGACACTATTGGTTTTCCATGGCAAGGCACTGGCCCTTCGGCCGAGGCACAGGGCGTCCCCCTTTGGGGGTCAGGATCGATAAAATGCACCCAAAACGTGACGCCCCGGGACACAGCAGCGTGCCGGCCGGGGGGGGCCCGGGCCGGGGG
>NW_010236924.1:1225-3472 GCF_000690775.1 Eurypyga helias
GGCCCGGGTTTTAAAAGCGCCGAGTGGGAAGCGCTTGCGGGGCAGGAGTGTCCGTGATCGCAGGGCTGTTTACTCAAAGCCTAAGGAGAAGGGAGCGAAGCGGGGAGGTGGGGCTGGGCACGCTGCTCCCGGAAAGCTCGGCTCTGCTCACCCTCCCCGCCCGGCTTCCTCGCTTTGTCATTTATGTTTTTCCCCCCCTAAGCAGCCACCAAATCATTATTAACGTTATAAATAAAACGAGAGGGCAAGTTATTAAATGTAAAATATGTGGAGTCCTCCTCGAACTCACGGCGTAGTTCATAAATATGATGGCTTAATTTCATCTGTAATCCAAACGGCTGATGGAGCATTACACAGCTCTCTGTTAATTGAAGTTGTTAACAAAGCTGAAGAGAGAGATTATTATGTATAGACTTTTATCCTTCAGGGGTATCATCATAACAGATCATAAATGGAAATGAATTCATCGCTCCCACGTGCCATCGCGGGAGCCCTGCACGCAGCTCTACGCCAGGCGGGTGGCCAGCGCAGCCGTGGGGGTGGGATGCAGGATGGAGCCCACCCGTGAGGGTCCCCCAGCCCCTCTCCCAGTCCCAGCGCTGAGCCCCGTGCCCTGGCCAGCCCAGCCTCGCCTCCCAGCTCCTTCAGGATGAGCTTCCCAGAGTCCGGCTCTCGGTCTGCAAAGCCCCTTGGAAGGTTTAGCTGTGCTGTGTGATCATGGCCATCATCCGGGGTACGCGATATATCAGTGAAGATGGAAAATCCATCCCTCAGCCGATATATCCCGGCCGAAGCGCTCACGTGCAGGAGGATCCTCTGAGTTCAGGCCAGTTGATTTACTGCCGGGCACGAGGCGAGTTTCTGTGCGGGCACCCAGGGCTGGATATATTTTGGGGCTCCACAGACAAAGGGTCGTTACGATCCGCAGCCGGAGCCTCTCTGTTTTCAGCACGTGGCTTAAAGCAGTAATTGCTTGGCTTCTAGTTAGCGATGGGCTGTTTGTTTTATGGAGACGTGATCACCTGGTGTTAATCGTTGTATGGTGGGAGAATACCCCTTCCCACAGCTTTCCGTAGTCGCTCCTTACGTCCTGCTTCTGCGAGATGTCGGCAAGCGAGCACCAGTGGCCACCCCAGCCCCCCGAATTCACCCTCCCCGCGGCGAGGCAACCAGCCCAGCCGAGCTCTGCAGCGCTGCAGCCTGTATTTCTGGGCTGCGCTGCTTCCAGGTGGAGTTATGAAAACACACAATGCTGTTCCCTTCTCCTGGATCCCATCAGCTTTTTCCATCCAGCACATTATCCAGGAAATTCTCGTCTATACCTTTGAGGAGTTACCGTGATTATCTGGAACGCGTTACTTGCACACAGCAAATGCAAATTAATGTAGTCTTCACATTTCGCCGTGGCAATAAAGGGGAATGTTGACATCAGCCTGAAAGTAGAATTAACTTTTGCATTATGTGGTGTGAGAGCGAGGTGTTGAAACCCGCGTCCGAGACTTTCCAAGTCACAGTAAAGAACCGTGCTGGCAGCGCTGCAAAAACACGGCGTGTGTTTCCAAAAGCAGAGGTAGGCTGAGTGGTCTCTCTGTTCCAGGCTGGATTATTGCTTCTGCCGGGCTTTCGAAACCCTGCCATTTTGTCTCGTTACCTCTAATGTGCTCCTTGGTTTATTGCAAGCTCATCTCCTTAAGAAGAGAGAGTTACAGCGCTGTCAGGCTCTGCTACTCTCCGATAAAGAGCTGCTCCGTTCCCCGTTCCCAGCAGCATCAGCCCCCCCTCCCCGCTGTAATCCCTCCAACAACCCTCCTTTCATCGCAGCCACGGGAACCCTTTGAACCAGAGCAGACAAGGGCTGGAGGGACCAATCCTGCCCGGGCCCTGCCAGCTCCTTCGCAGCCGTAACTCCGGTGTTAACACCTTGTTCGCGGTGACGTAAATCACGCGCCGGGGCTCAGCGGGAAGGGACGAGGCTAAGAGCTGTATTGATCCCTTCTGCAGCGCACGGGCATCTCCACGCTCCCCAAATCCCATGGCGAGCACAAACCCTGGCGTGGAGCATCCGCTGCCGCCCCGGAGAGGATGTCCCCATGGCTTCACATGGCCCTGGCCCCTGTCCTGCTCGGGGGGGTCAGCCCCACCGTGGTTTCGGGACCTGGCGTGGGTGGGATGGGGAGCCAGGGCACGGCCATTGGGTGGTTTTCCTATGAAAGTGGGTCAGCTCTGATTTTCTGCCGCCAGCCGTGC
>NW_010236924.1:3525-4159 GCF_000690775.1 Eurypyga helias
GCACTGGGAGCGGTGGGAGCGGGCTGAGAGCAGGGGCTGCCGAGAGCAGGGGGTGGGAGCGAGACCCCTGCCGGGACGGGCTGAGTGGGCTTCGCACACCCCGCGATTACATCCCATCCTCCTCTCCTTGGAGCTCTGAGCGGAAGGGTAAAGTAGCCTGCGTGATTTGATTTAACCCCTTGCCTGCCTCTGGCTGCGGGACCCGCAGCAAGGGAGGCTGTTTGCTCAGCAGCATCCCATCCCAGGGTGGGAGCCCTCCCACCTCCATCCGGCACCATCCCGCCCCGGCATTGGGCGGTCTGAGAGGCCCATCGCGCCCATCGCTCTGCCCTCTTCAAGGCAAACCTTGCGGCAAGGCCCGGCTTTGTCGCTGCGCTGAGCGACAGCGGCTGCGCGCGGGGGCTTCGCTCTGGGTGGCTGCCTGCGCCGAGCAGGGGGACGGAGGGAAGGGGAGCGGGAAGTTTGGAAGAGGATCCCTGGACGTGCCTGCGTGCATGGGGCCAGATACTGGCGACAGGCTCGGCTTGGAAACTGCTTTCCTAATAGAGAGCAGGTTTAATTTCACAGCTGGGAAGGGCGGCCGTGTCGTTCTTCGGCATGGGGCGTAGGAAACAGGTCGTTCCGCCGAGACCCT
>NW_010236925.1:0-761 GCF_000690775.1 Eurypyga helias
CTGGCTGCGGCGCGGTGAGGCCGTGGCCGCGAGCACTTTTATTTTTAAGCCTTATCTTTATTGCAGTTTTCTCCTGCCCTGTTGGGAAAGGTGAAATGCACCTTATCTGGCCGGCTGCTGGCAGCACGACCTGTTCCCGGGCACGCCCTGTTCCCGGGGAGGGGAGAGGCGGATGTGCCGTGACGGCAGCCCGTGGCACCTTTGGCATCATCCTGCGGCACCGGGGATGATGCCGGGGGGTGATGCTGAGCCAGCTCGGCACGCGGCAGCGGTGGGTGCTGCGTGGGAAAGGGGGGTCCCTGCAGCCCTGTCCGGCCAGCTGAGCACCACTGGGGTGTGTTATAGCTCTGGCCTCTGGCCAGGCGCTTGATTACGGGTTTCTGATGCAGCAGTAAGTAAAGCTGAGCTGGGGACTAGCTCGTGGACACAGAGCCGAGGACGGCTTAGCTAGTACTCCGAGAGCTGGAGCTGGCAGTGCCCCGATCCCAGCCTGGGGGTGTGGGAGCAGGGAGACAAGGTGGGGGTAGCCAGTCCCCATGCCCACCCCAGGGCTGGTGGGAAGGTGCTGGGAGGTGTCTGGTGTCTCAGGGGGCCCAAGGAGTGGGTGGCAGCACCCGACGCCACTGTCGTGTCCATCCCGGGGTGGCTCCAGGTGCTGGATAGGGCCCTTTCTTAGGGTTGTCCTAAGGAGCACCCAAGGGTGCCAGGCAGGAGGGTGCAGGGCCCATGGGCTGCCCCCGCAGCACTCTCTGTTAATGGTT
>NW_010236925.1:905-1639 GCF_000690775.1 Eurypyga helias
CCCCCCCCCGGACTCCCCCCAGCCACCCCAGCGGTGGCTTCATGGGTGACGGTGTCAGCTACCGTGCCCTTGTGCGAGCTGAGATGGAGGAGGTGAGGTTGGGACGCGGCACGGCTGCCCCTGGTGCTCTCCGGAGTGGGACATGCCAGGCGGACGCTCCCTTGAAGGATGTGGGGTGGCAGGAGCAGACCGGGATCCCTCTTTTTTCCTCTCCCCTTGGCACCCCAGCCAGGCGAGGGGGTGCCATGCCTCTTGGCCACTGTTTCTGGGCAGCAAAAAACGTGGGGAAAGGCAACGGTTCCCACGGAGCCTTGTGGCCAGCTCCGAACGGTGCCCGATGGCACTTCTGGGGGCTATTTTGGGGGCTGATGCTCCCACCCCGCGTCACTGCCGGGCTCTGGGCTGGATGAGCTGCCCTGGTACCTCGCCTTGCCTGCGGTTTGACTTGCATCTCGCATCAGAGAGGCGCTGGGGACGATGGGGTTGCAGATAAGGGAGTGTTTTCTTCCTCCTGCACACATAACGATGAGAAAACAGCTCCTTGACCTGCGAATGCCCCAGGGCAAGGTCGTGTCCCCAGCAGGACGGGGAGCAGTGCCGGGGGGTTTGGTCCCCGGGGATGGCAAGGCAGAGCTGGGGGGTGCTGGGGGGCTGGGAAAAGCTGGCCAGCGGCTGTCAGCAGCCACTGCACGGCTCCTTTTGGCTCTCACAAGGTGCGGCCCCGGGGTTCGGCC
>NW_010236925.1:1764-2074 GCF_000690775.1 Eurypyga helias
GGAGGACATCCAGCGCGTCCTGCAGCACATCCAGGCCCACACCAACAGCACAGGTAGGAAGGAGCCCTTGGCATCCCACTCCCGGGCCCACATGCAGCTCCCCAGGACCTCAGCTTGCGGCCAGCGTGGCAGTGCCAAGCTTCCACGTGCCCCCTCACCGCGGGGCAGGCACCCATGCCCACAGTCCCTGCTCACAGGGCTTGTCCTGGGGCACCCCGTGTCTCCGATGTAGGATCCCCACGACCCAGGGAGCAGCTGGGATCCCCAGGGTGGGTGGGGGATTCCCCATCGGGTCACCCCTTCGAGCATC
>NW_010236925.1:2239-2452 GCF_000690775.1 Eurypyga helias
GTGCCCCTGGCTCCGCTCTCCCGCCGGCCGCATCGTCACCGTGAGCAGCCCCGCGGGTTAGCAGCCTGCCTTCCGCGTGGCCCCACAGACCCCTGGCACCCCGTGCTGGGGTGTGGGTCGAGCATCCCCTTGGCGTGGCACGGCTCCCAATTCCCCACCCTAAGCCCTTTCCTCACGCAGGGGCTGGGAGCGCAGCCCTGTGCAAGCCCTCCC
>NW_010236926.1:0-539 GCF_000690775.1 Eurypyga helias
TTCCAGTGATTAATTCTTTCCTAATGTGTCATTAACTTACATACAGTGAAATGACTGTGTCACATTATATGGTAAATAAACCCCAACGAAGGCCGAACATCCAGCAGACGGAAAACCAACCGGTTTTATTCCACAGCTGGAGCACCGTGCACCAAGGGAAAAGCTGCTCTGCTGCAACACGGGGCGCTGGGATGGACACGGCTGCCTGGAAAAAAAGGCTGCCTGGTGCCGCCGGCAGCAAAGCCCCGGTGCTGCTGGCATGGGATTTGCCACTGTTTTTCCTTCTTTCCTGGTGTTTGCTGAATCTAAATTCCCTGAGAGGGGGAGAGGGGAAATTCTCTCTGTAACAGAGGGGCAGGCGCAGCGCTCCGGCTCTCCGCACCAGCTCTCTCCCGCACAGGGACTTTGCGAGGGGAGGTGCTCGCTGTGCTGCTGAAACGATGGGAAGGGAATTGTTCTCCGGCTGTCGGAAGAAATTCCACCCCCTTTCTTTCTCCAAGGGAGGCAAAGCAGGGGAGCCAGGTGCCCGCCTGCCCCCG
>NW_010236926.1:800-4235 GCF_000690775.1 Eurypyga helias
GCTGGCCCTTGCTCACGTGTGTGCATGTGTCCAAGGGCATGTGCACACACACGTGTGCCCCCCAGCCCTAAGCACACATTCAAGTTGGTCCCAGGAGGACCGGATGGCCCCACGTCCAGGGTTGCTACCTCCAGGTAAGGCAGCAACAGGCACAGCCTTTAAGCACTCCAGAGGCACAAAAACCAGCCCGGGGCAGGGTTTTGGGGCTTTGCATCCCTGGCATGGGACGCTGAGGCTGCCTCAGTTTCCCCTCTCACACGGCGAGCTGTGGCTGGCGCAGGGACTCCCGCGCTGGGTGAGTTAATCGTTACGTATCGACAGCTCGCGGCTTTGCCTCTTAATCCTGAGAGGGAAACGCAAAACCAAGACGGATTAAAATAAATGCCAGAGCCTGAGGAGAAATGTCAGCAGCCGGGGGCGGGGGGGCTGCGGCAGAGGTGGGGGGGCGGGGGGCCCCGGCGCCCCAGCTCGGCACTCCCACCTTCTCTACCTACAAAGGAAACCCCTCCTGGCTTACCCTGAGTAAGCTGGCCCGCTAGCAAGCCCTGGGAGAAAGGCTGGTGCATCCTTGACCAGGACTTCCAGGTGTTCCTTGGGTTTATTTATGCTGATTTCCATTTCACTAGGAAAACCAGCAGCGGGGGGGCAGGGGGAGAGGGCAGCTCTGCTTGCTGTAAGCGGCTTGGGGAGAAAACCAGCACTGTGCTTCACGCCATTTCCACATTATGCTAATGCACATCTGTTGCATGCCTCCTTCCCATCCCCAATTCCAGCAGGTCCTTCCTCCGAAGTGGGAATTAATTCCACGCGCTGTGTTTTTAATTACCCAGAGTTTAGGAAAGTAGATCACTTGGGTGGTTTGGTTGCTGGCTCTGATAGCCTGGTGATGCTCGGCGCAGGGAGGGCCCTGTGGTGGGTGATGCTGAGCACCTTTTGGGGCGATGCTGAGGACCTTTTGGGGTGACGTCGAGGACTGGACAGCTGGTGGAGCCGGCAGCCGATCCAGCAGATCGGATGCAGGGATGTCCCTCCAGGCTGTGTGCTCAGGGTGCTCAGCACCAACCCCTCCCCAGGCTTCTAAGCTCATCCAGCCCTGGGGAGAGAAGACCTGGTCCAGGAAGCCCACCACGATGCTCAGCTCCCACCCGGCTTGCGCCGTTGCCTTCACCAGGAGAAGAATCACACTGGGAAAGGAGTTGGCTTTTCCTCCATAAACCTTCCCAAACAAGCTCCATGCCAAAACAGGCACAAACGAGGTGAGGAAGAAATGGATCAATAAAACATTCAGAGAGCGAAGAAAAAAAAGGACAAAATAATGAGCGCCTCATTTGTTTGCTTCCTTTGCAGGTCGCCTTGAAGGCAGGATGACAGGAGCAAAACATCAAATCTCGGATAAAGAAGAAATAGCTAGAGGGAAAAAAAAACCCAAGGAAACATCAGCCGGGTAATATGGCTTTCCAGGCAGAAAGCCTTGTGCTTCCAAATGGGGGGTAGGAGCCACGACTTTGGCTTTCGGCTCAGTCAGGGTCTGGGACAACGGCTGCTCACACCGCGGTGATTAACGAGCGAGCCAAAGCCCTTCTCTCCTGCCCTGTCACCCTTGAAATCTGCCCCATCGTGCATACTAAACGGAAACAAATTCTAGGGATTAGGTATTTTCTAGCGTTCTTATGCTAGGTCTGTGCCGAAGCCCCTGCCATGATTGCCGTCGCCACGTTGGGCTGGATTTGAGAAGGATTTTTATTTGAACAATAGGTCAAATGTGAATCCACCTCGCTCCAGACACAGGATATGAGCTCCAATTTTGGAGGCTTTTAGCCTTCTTGCAGAAAGGGAAAAGAAAGAAAACCCTCACCGTCTAATTATGTTGGTTACAGGCAATCAGGCTCTTAGTCATATTCTGGTGCCTTTTATTTGACACTGATTGATGACACCCGAATAGCTGCCCCAAGTACTATCTCCGGTGGCGAGAAAAGAAGTTTTGGAGACGTACAGGGAGCGTTACGGGCTGGGAGCCCACGGCTTGCACGCGTCTAGCCGGTGGTGGAACAGTGCTCACGTGGAGAAGCCTGATGCTACTGATAAAAACCGATCAGTGTTTTTAAGATAGAAAAGTGTATCGATTTCATGGATTCATGGAATGGTTTAAGTTGGAAAAGACCTGTAAGACCATCGAGTCTGTTAACCCAGCACTGCCAAGCCCAGCACTAAACCCTGTCCCTGAGCACCACATCCACAGGTCTCTTAAATCCCTCCTGGGATAGTGACTCCATTGCCTCCCTGGACAGCCTATTCTAATGCCTGACAGCCCTTTCTGGGAAGGAATTTCTCAAATATCCAATCTAAACCTCCCCTGGTGCAACTTGAGACTGTTTCCTCTTGTCCTATCACTTGTTAATTGGGACACCGATCCCCGCCTCACTATAACCTCCTGTGGACCAGGTTTAATTTTCCAAAGGATTCCGATTTGCACTTTTCCAAGTGGGAAGCCAGGTAATCTTGCACATCAGCAAGACCAAGCCTCTTCAAATGCCTGGAAAAGACCTGGCTTTTGGTTTCTAGGTGAGTCCAGCCTGTGTCCTTGCCTTGGAGGAGCCATCAGGAGCCTGGGGACGGCTAGGAAGGAGCGTAGCCAACTCAAGTGCAGGCAAGAAGCACTAGGATATCCTAATGGGAATGTAATGAAGATGAAATCCTTCCTCTCCAACAGCCAGAATGCCACATTTTCAGACCCGTGTTGTTCAAACGGCTAAAGGAAGTAATGCTGGTGTTTTTAGGTAACTGTGCCTTTAAGAGCTCTATCTTTAATGCATTAACTATTGTTTACTGCAGCAATACGTTGGGAAAAACTCATCCAGACATTTAGATATGGTGGTTTCCTGATCGGAGCATGGAAGGCCACCCGCTTGCTTGCCTTTAGCTTCTCTCCTCCGAGGGAGAAAGGAGCTGCCAGGAGCAGCCGATCCCTCCATCCCCTTTCCCCCAAAAAAAGCCAGCTGCCTGCGCCTCGCTGCCCACTTCAGAATCCTTCATGTCCTGAATCACTGAGGAACTTGGGAAACGCTCTTGGCAAGGGTAATTGAAATCCAGAATATTGCAGCTAAAAGGCCGTGTTTCAGTGAGGGCTGGAAGCTGATAATCGCTTCCTTTCCCGGGGAAAGTGTCAGTGGGGTCAGGGCTGATGCATTATAAATCAGCGTCTTGGAAGGAGCGGCACCTTGTTTTACTCGCCCCACACTGGCCAAGTTGAAATTCGTGTAGAACACTGCAGCTTGCTGCCGGGGATGCTCTGCAGGCGATCACAGATTCTCCTTGGCATCCAAACATTCACACAAATCACAGAATCGTGGATTGGTTTGGGTTGAAGGGATCTCAAAGCCCACCCAGTCCCACCCCCCTGCCATGGGCAGGGACACCTTCCACTAGACCAGGGTG
>NW_010236926.1:4434-5238 GCF_000690775.1 Eurypyga helias
CCCCCCAGGCACTGGAAGGGGCTCTAAGGTCTCCCTGGAGCCTTCCCTTCTCCAGGCTGAACACCCCCAGCTCTCCCAGCCAAAAACCAAAGGCCAACAGAAGCCTGAGCTGATGCTACGGCATCACCGCTCTGGCAACCTGAAGACTGGGTGGAAAAGGTAGCATTTCCCTCCTGAACACGTGGTGAGCAGCTGGCTGGTATTAGCTCCTCAGAACAACCTATGTCAAACGCCTCATCCCATGGGAAGCAGCGATTTGGAGACCTGAGGAAACGCTGCCAGGCTGAGGCCACCTCAGGCTGCCCTCACTCGCATCCCACCTGAAAATAAACACCATTTTCCCCAACCTCCCTTGATTTTTCTTTCTCAGAGCCTCTTTTTCTTCTGACGCAGATACCTGAGAACAGCCGAGCCGATTTATCAGCCCCCTGAGCTCCATCCGACTGCCTTTTTCCTAAATTGGCTGTAGCTTTACAGCCTGGGAAGGGCTGAACGGGGGATGCTGTGACCCCACAGGCAGTGGGATGTCTCTTGCAGGGGGTGAGGGCCCTCTTGCTGATGCAAGGGATCCCGAGCCCGTGGGAAAAGCTGTGGCTGAGCCGTGTTTGGAAGATACAGCACCCGGGGGGAGCGGGGGGGGAAGCTGCAGAAATGCTCAGACCAGGCAATTATTGTAAAACAAATATTCACCATAAAGGTGAGCAGTAACCTCGGTCCCGGTGCAATCCTCCCTGGCCGGGGTCGCTCAGGCGCAGCTTTATGAACCCAGAGAAGAGGAGGAACTCGCTGGTGGGGGAAAAGCCG